>NC_041381.1:455757576-455772040 GCF_002162155.2 Triticum dicoccoides | reverse complement strand
GGGGTAGTGGAGATGCTCTAAGCCCAAGCCTGGCCTAGTCTTTCAGGATCAAAACTTAGGCCCATGCCGGTCCATGGGCAAGGGCGGGCCGACCGGACCGGGTTTCCCATGGGCAGGTATACTCGATGAAAATCTTCTTAAAAAAAAGGTATGCTCGGTGAAAACGATTGGAGATGGCCTCCTACGGAGCAAGCAGACTCCCCTCCTTTCCTTGCTTGTACTAGAAAGTGGGAACCAACCACCGCACTCTCTCTCCTTTTACCCTTTTTGCTCCCGCTCCATTTCGTCCCGAGATGCTTTTCAGCTCGCTCTCCGCTTCTTCTCGGTGAAATGCATCAGCACCACGTACGCACGGCACCACCCATGTCCATGTCCATGTCCATGTAGTAGGAGAGAGCAGAGGACGGTGAAAGAAAGATTCCAACGCAGCGAGCTTCTCTCTCTACACCAGAACACGCACAGCGGGACGGCCGGGCCCTACAGTCACGCACAGCACACGCCCCCCGACACGCGCACACACACATGGGGTGGGGGTGGGGGTGGGGGGAGCCTGGCGATGGCGCAAGAGGGAGGGCCGTCCCCTCTCCTTTGACAAAAGGGGCGGCCGCCGCAGGGATGGAGGGAGGGATCCAACGATTTGCCATGTGCAGCGCCTCCCCTACACCACCACACACCGCAGCTAGCACCCTATCCGTCATCCTCTTCCTCCCCTTCTTGCTTCTTCTTGATTGATCGCCCACGCCCGGTCCACTCTTCTTCTTGGTCCTGCCCCTAGCCCTACAGCTTAGATGCGTGCATATGTAGCTGCATTGCCCAATTGAGGCGCCAATTCGGAGAAAGATATCGCTGCCGCATTCATGCGTGCCGGAGCTATACCACCCACCGATTTGGCCATTTGGGGGTAGGTGAGGACCAGTATTTGCGTCCGGTTTAGATTGGGGAGGGCTGCTTCGCTTGACCATTTGTAAGTGCAGAGCTGCTGCTGCTTACTCCGACACAAGTAAGGAAAAGGGAATCCCCCTCCGCGACTTTGCTGATTCGATGTCACGGGCATCCGGATGTCATTGCCGATCGCCGCCATAGTCGGCATTGCCGCCGGTGGCGCCGCCTTGCTCGTCTTGGTGGCCGTGGTGATCGCACTTTGGTGCCGGGCGCGCGCGCGGCGTAACAGGACATCCGAAACCGGCTCCTCGGATCCTTCCACCCTAGGTGAATTGCGGTTGCTCTTGAGTGCACCGTCCATGGATGGCAATCTGCTGCTTCTTTCTTTCTCCGGCAAATTTTCAGCTCTGCTCTGCTAATGCAATGTCTCTGTGTTGCTGGTGGCATCAGTGGAGTGGGGCAAGGGGGGCCGAAGTTCCTCGGCGCCGGAGCGTCAGGGCGCCAGACAATTCTCTCTCGAGGAGCTGGCGCAGGCGACCAACAACTTCAGCGAGGCCAACTTGGTTGGCGCCGGGAGCTTTGGCCTGGTGTACAAGGGGTTGCTTTTTGATGGTTCAGTTGTGGCCATCAAGAGGCGCATGGGAGCACCAAGGCTGGAGTTTTCGGACGAGGTAAACTATTTGGATGCAACTGCAAATGCAGGGACATTGTTGTTCTTGTAAGGATACAGTATAATTTGCCTCCATTCTGCCATGCTTGTGACCAGAGTAAATCTGATCTCCTGAATTTTATGTCTGACTGTTTCGTCATACCGTGTCGAAGTTTCTGGTTTTGATGTTCTATGCGATGCTGACTTGAGAATTCAGTGTCTTGAATTACATTGGATACAATAGTTGACAGCATCGCCTAAATTGTGCCGTATTTATGGTCAGATAGTGAACATTTTAGTCGAGTGACTTGTTTGTGGGGTAAGTTTGGAAGATCTGTCTCTTGTCCATTATTGTTGTTGTTTGCTATTGAAAAAAACTTGCCTCAATTAGACAGGGACAGCTAAATAAATGCGTCTGTTGCGGCCTAATAAATTTGGCATTCTTAACTTCTTTGGTGTCCTTGCATTATGCAGGTTAGGAGGCTTTCAGAGATTTGTCATCGGAACATCGTAACTCTGATTGGTTATTGCCAGGAAGGAGGTCTACAAATGCTAGTGTTTGAGTACTCACCCAATGGCAATGTCTGTAGCCATCTATATGGTAATATGTGGTTATCGTCAGAAATTAGATTGTGGCTTTTTTTTTTCTGAAACCTTACACCTTTTACTAGATTCAGGGAAAGGCTCCATGACACGGCTTGAGTTCAAACAGAGGCTAGCAATAGCCATTGGTGCAGCTAAAGGTAGTACAACTATGAGACGTCGCCTTTTTTTTTCTGTTATGAATTTAGAAAATAGCAAGTATAACTGCAGTTTGACTTGCAGGTCTGAATCATCTGCATAGTCTTATGCCTCCTTTGATCCACAAGAACTTCAAGACGAGCAATGTACTGGTCGATGAGAATTTTATTGCGAAGGTGGCTGATGCTGGACTTTTTAGGTTACTTAGAGGACATGAAGATGTCGGGTCATCGCATGGGTTTAGTAGCAGTGTCTACCAGGATCCCGAGTAAGTTCCAGTACCGTATCCTTTTATCTTCTATTTTTCGGACCAGACAACAAATATGTAGACCGCCATGTCCCCATTGGAGATTGATATGTTCGAAAAGCTTGTGCATGAAATATATCCTTCAGTTTCATTTTTAGGAAAAATGTCATCTAGTTGTATTGTTGTTGTGTGTTTCAATTGTGGGATGATCAATCTAATCCTCTCTGTAATAATCCTTGTGACTCATAACGCATTGTGCATGTTTGTTCTTAGAGCACACTTGGTGGCGCAGTTTTCTGAAAGCAGCGACGTCTACAGCTTTGGAGTGTTTCTTTTGGAGCTAATTACTGGCAGAGAAGCTGCTAGCTTGCAACCTGCAGAATCCAGAGAATCTCTGGCCCACTGGGTAATTTCCTTTGGCATGTAGCTGTAAGCTGCCTAGAGAGAATGCTATGAACTTTCACTGCCTCTCTGAAAGAAGTCTTTAGCAAGCAAAATGACTGCCTATGATTTTTTAGCAAGTTGTCAGACTACCTATGATTTTGTGAACCTTCTGCTGCCTTTTTTTATTAGGAGAAAGGCTGGAATCTTTGATTCACTGTTCCAATGATAAACCTATGATCAGGTTGTGTGCACATTGACAAAATGCTAACTATGTTGCCTTTTTTACAAATGGAGCGTAGATTTTGCTAACTCACTAACAGCTAGAAAATATCTGTCTAGAATTCACTCCTTTTGCTATGATGAAACATATATGTCACATTCAGTAAGATTGCTTGAATTCTTCTTCATTTTATATTAAATAGTAGTCCATGACGTTTGATATGCACTTTCCTACCTTGATTGAGATATAACTTTATAAGAAAAGTCGTCAAAACAATTATAAAGAGAATTGATGTTGCTTGTGCACCATTTGATTAGACAGTATATCCTAACATCCCACTGACAGGCATTTTGTTGTCTTTTTGAAAGCTGGAAGCACATTTCAGTTCAAATGAACTGATTGACCCAAGGTTAGGTGGCGGTTTCACGACAGAAGGTATGAAAGAATTTGTTGGGCTTGCTTTCCAGTGTCTGAACCCATCCTCCAGAAGGCGGCCGAAGATGAGGCTGGTTGCGGCTGAACTAGACCGTATTCTCGAGACGGAGATGTCTCTAACAACGATTATGGGCGACGGAACCGCGATCATCACCCTTGGGAGCCAACTATTTACATCGTAAAGACAGAGATTGATTGCATGTCTGTTATTTGATGACATGATGATTGTTTTTTAAGAGTCCAGCAGCTGTTGTTTATGATAAGTTGTACAGGCTCTGCATTGTAGCGAATTACCATGTATGGTTGTTTTTTAAGCTTATCATGGTTATTATATTCTGTAAGGTAGGTGAGAAGAAATAGATCTGTATGTATCTTTCTTTTTCTTCCTCCTATTTGTCACTCGACGAATTGTATGTAATTTTCAGACCGTTTGCTGTTCTGATGCTGTAATCCCTGAGAGCACTATCAATTTGAGTTCCTGTGCTAAGCTGGTACCATATTAACTTCCTAATAGTTGACAGCTACTGTAATTGCCAGCAGTTGCATTACTCATTCAATGTAGCACTTTGTAATTTGCACCAACTGTAATTGGGAGTCTTATTTATGTGGGGTTGCCTGTGATCTTCTAGGATTTCACCCCATGTCCAGTATGTGGGGTTGTCCAGCCCCTCTTATTGTGTTGCTTAGCCCCTCTTATTGCGTTGCTAGTTGCAGGTGCAGGGTTTTCATGTGACAACATGGATATCTATGGCTTATCATTATTATCATGCTTAATTGTTAAACTTGACTATATGCCTGACTAAGGGTGGAAGGCTCAGGCCTATGCCCCGGTGATTTGTTCCACTATGGTCAACCCTAGTTTTTGTAGTTCTGGCTATTATCTTCATTGATGAGCGCATCTTACCGTGCGTGGGTTATTATGTTTTCTTTTCATCCCCCTGAGCTCCTTTATCTAGCGTTGAACTCTTTCACAAGGCCCAACATGGGTACTAAAATTTGCAAACATAAAACTTGCATGGAGGTCGCCCCCTGGAGATATTTTCAAAATAATTTGGGCCAACTCCCGAGAAAACCGTTGGTCCGCAACAGGCAGTGTGAGGAGGCACCCTTGGGAAACTGGCCTTGGCTAGCCGTAAGCTTTCCCATCCAACTAGGACCGAATCTAGAGATACGTTCGGCTCTGATCCGGATGTCGACCTATCGGGAGGTCTTCTAGATCAATTTGACATTAGTTAGATAAAATTGTTAACGCCGAACACTTGGAACGTAGTGTGTTCTTACACAGTGGCTCTCATGGGCCTGAACTTGGAGGAACGGGTTATGCATGAGGAATATATAATGCACAACAGGAGCACACCTGCAGGTTTAAATCTTTTGAAAAGTCGTGTCCGTGGTTACGGACGACTTGGACATTTACAATGTCAGGCGTAGACAATTTCAACTAATAACAAAAACTTACTCAAACGTGTGCGGACAGTCATTGTTTCTTCTTGTGGGTATGTAAGCAAAAATAGGACATGGTGGGGTTATAAATGATTCGTAGCCAGGTGTTCAAGATCAATTCTTGATCAATTAGTTTGCGAACCTTTTTGCGTAGGTTGATCTCATCTTATTCTAGTATTCTTAGGAATAGTTGGTTTACATTGCTTAGCTGCTTGCTGCAATCTCAACACTTCAAATTCCAACCTATGAGTATTGTTAGTCTTGGCACCCTTGGTAAAGAGACATGCCGAGTCCAAAAAGCTCACAGATACCACAACAACCTCAGGTGCAGGTCCAGGTTAGGTAAAGCTTTGCGCTAAGAGCGTGGAACGTTCTACGTGAAGTTCTTCTTTAATGACAACTAGTAAAGATAAGGATCTCGACCGGGAGCCTGGAACCCGTTGGTTATGGGACGATTTGTTTCGAGCCTCTTTATGCAACATTGGTTCTTGTCCATACTCGGACCCATGCTTTTTCCGCTGCATCATTGATGTAATGTTGGGTCATGTGACTTTTTATTGGTGTACAACTATGTTATCATATTGGTATATGTCTGCCCTATTCTCAATCATACATAAACTCTTTTATTCTTGTTTAGTTGTACTTGTTGTGATATTCCATCTTTGTTCACCGACATATGATAGTGCGTGTATATTATGAAGTCATATGTTGGGGATACCAATATGTGCTCCTAGCCTCCGTGAAGATTGCATACTCTTTGTTGGGGCTAGGACTGCATGTTGGGCGTTACAAGTGGTTTATACAAGTGCCCGATAATTCTGCAATTAGGCATGGAATAAAAATAGGTGAAGTATTTTTATTCTGGATAACACAAATAATTTATTGCATAACTTTTATTATAAATCACCTTAAATATATACAGGCGTGCAATATTTTTGGTCGTATCCAAGGTAGCCATGTCCTCATCATCCTCCCCTTGAAAGTAAAGTCGTCATCGGCGTTGCTTAACTAGAAACATGGCTAACAACAGAGACAAGGTGTACCGTTGTATATGTATATGTCATCTATTTTTACTTCCCTAAGTTGTTACAGATGCGACACATTTATGCATGGGTAACTTTTCATATGTCGTGAACTATAAAGCCAAAATAGTATCACAAGAAGTAAACCACATGAAAATATTGCAACTCGGTTTGGTGCTCCAATACCACCTAATAGGGCAAAGGTGTCTCGATCTTTCGATGAGATGATAACTACAGATTTGTTGGAGAACGGCTTTGATGATCCGCCTATAACACGCGACCACGTTGCGCCTCAGCAATCACTAAACCAATCTCCTAAAGGCTACTCATAATGCCAGAAGCACGATCAGCCTGACCACGAAGGTCTATTCCTGCAAGCAATCAAAGAACGAGCAAGAATACGATAAGCAATCTAAATATGACGAATATATATGAAGTATTAATAAAATTGGGGTTTCGAAAGAGGTCATGGCATGGTCGTTGGACACAAATGAAGTACATGAAGTTGCAACAGCTAACTTTTAGACAGATAACTTTTAACTAAACAAAACCCAGGAAAACTTAGATCTCTCATAACCCAACAGCGGAATATGTGAAAAACAAACTACAGTGAACTAGAACAAGGTACCGAAGGGAAACTAGAGCATGCATCAAAGTAAATCAAACGAATGAAAACGCATCGAAGGTAAACATGAGTGACAGAGATAACCGATGATGCTCCATGGCAACTAGGTATTTGTTCGACTAGTTCGACCTTCTGCACAAGGACTATGTATGGTTAGAGGGGTTGTGACTTAACACGGAAGATAAACTCTCTTCACCCTATTCTCCTTGCCAATCGATTTGTCAACCAATATCGATCACTCGTGGTAGATACTTGAAGGCAATCTCCAAACCTTTACAGACTTCTTCTTCGAGAACCACAATTACTCTTGGTCTCTGAAGAAATTGACATGTAACCGTCTAGAGAGCTTGCAGCTCTCAAGAGTAATAGCCGGAGCATACTAAACTTAGATTCTAGTGATGCTGAACCACTATCTAATTCTTTGGCTCTAGGGTTTTTCTCTTAGTGGATTTTAAACTCAAAGCACTCAGAGAGTGGGTTGCTCAACAAACTTCTCGAAATCAAACGGAGCAGCCACCGGACAAAGCCGGCGCGGCGTGGCTATTTATAGACGCAACCTTCCCAGATGGGAAATGACCATTTTGGACATGAGGTCCAGCCAATGGACAACCGACACGTTCACAACGGTTGGATTTTTGGAGCAGCGATAACATTACTTGAGGAACAAGTAATGCTAACTCCCCGGTCTGAGGCAAATCTCTTGCGGCGAAGAAGATCACAGTCTCTTGCTGGCAAGTATTTGCTTGGAGCACAAAGAGATTTCTCTCACAGCTTTCATAGGATTTGAGTTTAGCATCAGAGAATCAAAGCTTCAAGTGCTACATCCCTCTTAATAGTATGGTGCTCCTATGACTCAATGAAAGAAGAAGAACAACGAAATAAATGCTATGTCTTCATTTTGTCTTCGTTCTTCCTCGAGCGCAGCCATTTGCTTCGACCATGCACTTAGACTTCAACAATTTTTAGGGGTCACTCTTGTTAGCTTTATCTTCGGTGATAACCTTCGCTGCCACACAGAGAGATTATCTTCGTCGTTTGCATCAAACTCCTCGATTCTTCAGGGACCTATTACTCTGTGTGCATTAGCAAACACATAAGTCCCATACTGTTTATGTCAAAAAACTCCAAAACATAATGGGCCTATCATTGCACCAACAATCTCGCCCCTTTTGGACGGTTGTTGACAAAATAGATAATCATCAAAGTGAAGATAGATAATTGAAATGTAACTCGAACAAGAGTGAACTTGCGTTACATCACTTGATGATGAAATATACTCCCCCTGGATGTATGCAGAGTCAATTGATACACAATTAAATTCCTTGCAATTCATTTGAGTGAGTGGAGGATTTCAATGATACGAGGTAATTCACACTTATTGTAGATAATCCAACAAGAGTATAGTGCAATCATTCATGATTTTTGTTAATAATTCCACCTGCAAAACAATAAGCTTCGAGAGAATATAGTGCAGTAGGGGGGTTATTAATATTGCAGCTCAGAACAGAAGTTTTTACATCAGAGCACAAAACAGGCTTAAATTGTCTCAAGATATAAAGCGAGAAAGCACAGAGAAAAAAACAATAGAGCAAATCTATCGAAACTCTCGATGTTGTTCTCCCCCTTTTTGTCAACTAGTGTAAAAAAGGTGATGAAAAACATAAGTGCGAAAATGTGAATAATGATTCACTCTGAGGCATTACCCGAGGAACTGCCCGAAGAAGTTTCTGATTCGGAGGTGTCTAGAACATCTTCGTCTTTAGTAGCAGCAGCAGATCCTTCAAGACTGGCTTGAGGCTGAGAAGAGGAAGGCACACTTGGATCATCCTTGTGAATCTTGCGAGATAGAGTATTTGCTTCATAGGTTTCTCACTGGGCGAGGTTGCTTCGGACTCGTCGAGCAATTTGCACAACTGAATTCAAAGTAAATCTGTTGTTGGTTCATGAGCTGGCAAAGGCGGAGTAATGCAATCTTGAAAATCTTCAGCAGTAAACCCTTGATCGATATACTTGTAGAGCTCCTAGAGATGGTAGCGGCTTAGTTGCTTCTTGGAGAAAAATTTCTGAAGCAATTTCCATAAACGCTTCTTGTATTCTATTGTGATCATGTGCACAACTTTTGTTTGGTTGTGAATAGCATTTAGTTTGGCAGCCAGATGCTCTTTCTCTTGACGGTCTTCAGCCATATGTTTCAGTAGTAGTTGTTGTGTGTACATGCTAACTTCAAGATGGGAAGGAGGCTGAGTGTTCAGAAACGTTCATGTTGAGGTAGCTTTGGTCCATTGAAGGTGTTATGGTAATCAAAAGAACTGTCTCGTGGTTCTAAGACTGACAGTAGAAAGGGGGGTAGGTATGGAGAGGCAAGATCTCAGCTATGGTGAAGGTGTACACACGGGTTTTACGAGTTCAGGCCCTTCTCGGAGGAAGTAACAGCCCTACGTCTCGGTGGTGGATTAGATTATATGTGTGATGTTACAGGGGGTGCGAACCCTTGTGCCAGAGGAGGAGGGTGGCTTATATAGAGTTCGCCAGGACCTTTTCCGCCCTCCATTACAAGGGAGTTAATGTACATAAAGTGGTGGCGTTACTGGTAACGCCAGCCTTAAGTGTTGTTAATGACCTTAAAGACTATGGAGTGAATGCTTGTCCATTACACGTTGAGTGACTCCTGGTCTTCGGGAGGTCGAGTGATTCTCTGGTTGGTCGAGTGACAATAGGTAGGGAGACTCCCGAGTGACATGGTGTCGAGTGGATTGCACTCGACATCTTCGACCGGGGGTCTCATGTTGTCTCTTGACCTTCTTGCCTTCTTGGGTAGTGACCTTGGGTAGGACGTGTAGGTCAGGCCTATGACCCTACCCCAGGTCTGTATCCTCATTAGTAACCCCTGAATGGATTAAGGTTCAAGTGGAAATTAGGTTGGAGTTGAACTTGTTCTGACTCTTGCGCCTTCGCGAGCGTTTTCTGCAAGATGGAAAACTCGCGTTGGTACTTCAGCGTCGATTCAGTCGCCTTGATCCATTCAGGGAGTCGTCGACTTAACTTGTGGCGTCGTTTGTCGAGTGTTGTATTGGAGTGCAGGATCTTGAGCGCGATTGACTACTGCATATCCAGGATTTCGTGGGATACGAAATTTCAGGGAAGCGCGCGGGACGGGGAGTGCCGAAGCAGGCGGGGCGGATAAACAGTGATGCCTCGATTTCCATGCCGCCTTTTTCGCCACGTACGTTGCGAGCGACTGTTGCGGGATTTGACAGGATTGCTTGGTCCCACACGTCAGTCACTCGGAAGTGGCCCTTTATAAGGTGACGGGACCGAGGCGTCTGCACTGTGCACACCCTTTCCTCCTTCTTTCTCCTCCGCTTCTCCATCACGCCCAGCTCTTCTGTTCCGCCGCCGCCGCTCCGCCGCCATGGTGAAGGACAAGACGATAGCACTAGAACACGCAAAGAAGACGAAGGGGGTGGCGAAGGGCAAGAAGCAGCAACGGGGGTCGTCATCGCATGCGGGGCTGCCGCCGGGCTGGATCCAGAGCGATTGGATCCGGTCTTTGATTCGGCAGGAGGATCTAGACGAGCTGGCGGAGTCTGGGCTAATTGCCAAGGGAGCGGCAAGGCTGCCGGAGGGGAAGATGAATCCTCAGCCTCGACCAGGTGAGTGCGTTCGGCTCACCACCCACGTCGACCGCGGTTTTTCGCTTCCCCCGCATCCTTTCTTCCGGGGGTTCTTGAACTTTTTCGGCGCTCAACTCCACCATTTTTCCCCTAACACCATCATGTATCTGCCTGCCTTTGTGTCGATGTGTGAAAATTTCTTGGAGTGTCGACCGCACTGGGGTCTTTTCAAACACATCTTCACCATCCGATCCCAGTCGGTCAAAAAGGCGAAGTCGAGTGAATCAAAGACCAATGTCATCCAGATGTGTGGGGGTTTAGGGATCCAGAAAAGGCATAGGAGCTCCTTTCCTGCTATGACTCTCCCTGAATCGGTTAGGGGCTGGCAGTCGACCTGGTTCTACTGTCAGGACCAGGTAGCTCCAGGTCAGTCGACAGGCCTCCCTCACTTCACATTCGACCGCGTCCAAACTCCTTCTCCACTCAAAGTGACCGTAGCTGAGAACGTGGAGACGAAGATGCTGGTAGAGAAAGTGGTTCAGCTTATCAATGAAGGTGTTACCGGCCTGGACCTGCTGGAAGTGTTCCTCAGTCGACGCATCCAGCCTCTCCAGGCCCGTGATCATCCTATGTGGCTGTACTCTGGACCTGAAGGCACCGCTCGGGTCCATCTAGAGGAAGTGTCGTCCGAGACTGTGGCCATGTGGTTGAGGAGTATCACAGGCAATCAGGATAATCCCAGGGGATCCAGGCGAGTTATTCCTTTCAGAGACAACAATCCACCTGACAAGGTATGCCTTTTTTTTCTGACTGCTTGGTGCATAAGTTCCGACTGCACTTGATGTCGACTGATTTTTTCTTGACTTTTCATCTTGTAGGTCTTCACTGAAATGTACTCTATGCCCAATGGAGAACAAGCCCTGGAGCAGGGCCAGGAGGAGGAGGCCAGTGCAGACGAGAGCGGCGAATGGGAGTCTTCGAACGGAGAGGATGAGGAGGAGAGTGAGGAGTCGGACGACGAGGAAGAGGTCGACTCGCCGCCGTGTTCTGAGCGCCGATCCAAGCAGCAACACGACCTGGCGGGCGGGCGCCGGAAGAGCGTAGCTCCGAGTACTCACACTCAGAAGCGCACTCGGACGTCGACTCCGGAACTGACAGAGAAGACCGCCAAGCAGCTCAAGGTTGCCCCTCCCAAGACTCGGAAGACTTTGCCGCGGATCAAGATGGACGTCCCAGTGGCTTCGGGGTGAGTAACACACTTGTGCTTATACATACCGGCTGACATTTCTGTTCTGACCGCTCGGATTACGCATCTTTCTAGACCCACCTCTGCTGCCACTGACATGGTTGTGGATAAGGCACCAAGAGACGAGGAGGCCACCTCCTGAGATGGTAAGTTCATTTGACCAAGGTTCATTTAGTCGAGTGGGCAATCAATCGGCTGAAAATTTGATACTTCTCTCTTTCTGTAGCTCCGCAACAGATTGTTGTGCTCCTTGATGACGAGGAAGAAGAAGCGCCCCTACAGGAGAGGAGGAAGAAGAGTGGAGGCTCAAGAAGGAGGAGGCTTGAAATCCAAGTCCCTTAGTCGACACCAGCGCCTGAGGCGGTCGTCGAACGTTCCGAAGGGCCGGTTCGGACCAATGTCACATTCGCCAACCCGCTGATGACTGATCGTCCGTCAGGATCGACTGCACAAACTCCTGCTGCACAAATGCAACTCCAGTCATCCGACCCGGTAACTGCTTCGACCACCTTGGAGCCATCACTCTTTGCTACGTATCAAACTCCAGACAACTCGCCGGGTGCCGCTAGGGAAGCTCTTCGTCAGGTGAACCTTGTCATGGAGCAGGTGAAAGTGATGCATGAGGCTAGCCAGGTAGCTTACAATGCCAATACTGCCCTTCAGACCAATGTTCAGGTCAGCAAAATTCCGATTGAACTTTTGAGTGTTGCTTTATATTTGATCACCCACTGGGGTGTTCCTTTGTTTAGAATTTAGGAAATCTTCAACTCCGCTCGCCTCGAGTTGAGTCCCAGTAAACTGTTTGAATCAGTGGGGGCACGCCGAGTGCACCCACTGGGTGTAGTCCCCGAGACCACGGTCGACTGTTGGAAGTCGACTGAGGTCTAATGATGTATCCTCTTGCTTTTTTTTGAACTCACACTGGGCAGGCCTTGCTGAGTATTGATCTGATCTAGTGGGGGCACGCTAAGTGCACCCACTGGGTGTAGTCCCCGAGACTACTGTTGAATATTTGATTCGACAGTAGTCTTAGAGTAATTTGTCTCTGTCACTGTCTCTTATTTCTGTCGACTGACATGTCTCTCTTGCTGGCTGCAGAGGTCTTGTGATCTTGGAGCTCGGCTCTCCGAATTAAAGAAGACGCATATCAGCATTGAACTTGACCTTGAACTCGCGAAGAAGAATCTCAAGACTGCTCAAGAAGAAACGGCCATCATGGGAGGTAATCATTTGACCGCTTTGTCTGCTTTGTAGCTCGCACTTCGCACTGGTTTTTCTTTCAGTCTCCTTGAACCGAGTGATTTCACACAAGTAGATGTGCGTAGTGAAAATCGCCACTTCAGGCTCGTCTAAAGAGTGTTGTTTCTTTAGAGAGGATGAAGGAGGCTTTGGAGAAGAAGGACCTGGACCTTGCCACTGCTCAGAAGGAAGCGCGTGAGAAGACGAAGCTTGTGGACCAGAAGCTGGCTTCAGTCGGCAAATTGGAGGAGGAGAACGCGAAGTTGAAGGCCACCATCTCGGAAGCTAATCAGGAAGTCGAGCAGCTGAGGAAGGACAAGGAGAACCTGATCACAGAAGTCGGCGGCCTCAGAGCCAAGACAGACAAGCTGGAGTCTTATTTGGAACAACTTGCTGCGAAACTTGTTCTGAAGCTTGAAGGTATGATCATTCGACTAGTCAATTTGTCGCCGACTAAAGTTTGTTGTTATGCTGTCGACTCATCGTTTTTCGCGATGGGATAGAATTGTGTTAGGACTTTGAAGCTGAAACTGGGCGGGTCGAGACGGGTCTCGACCCCATCAATTGTCCCGTGAAAGATGATGTTGCAATGAATCTGGTGCGATTGGAGTCATGCTTGGATGGTGCAGTTGCTTATCTGGCTCGACTGAAGGCAGCGATGACCCAAGTGGACACTGAACTCTGGCCTCAGGCGGAACTGTCTCAAGACCTCGAGTCACTGATGACTCGACTTAATCAGATTCCAGGCCGAGTGCAAGAGTGGAAGAAATCTTCAACGTCGCCTTATCGTTGGTCCGAGTGCACTGCAAGGAGGCTAGTGAAGACAAGCTGGTTGCTCTCAAGGTAGCGAATACTAGGAAGCACTCCTTCCAGACCTTCATGGACACCTTCCTCGAGGCAACCACTCGTATCGCCGATAGCATCGACCTCGACAGCTTCTGTGATCCGGCCAGTCCTTCTCCCGCCGAGTGATTGAAAAAACATTATGCTTCACCTTTATTTGCCTCGGAATGCCGAGTGATTTTGTAACTGTTAAAACTCCTTCGGTCCTGATGCCCGAGCGCTTTATTCTGTGGTTAGGAATCTTTGGATTTATCTTCGAATATATTGCGTTTGTCTTTGAGCGAAATTCGTTTTTCTCTCGGATTGGTTTCTGTTTGCTTGATGCAGCTTCTGAAGAAGAATCAACAGTCGACCGATTGGATGATCCTTGAGCAGCATTGATCAGCTCATCAGCAAGGCACTCAGCAATGGTCTTGATGTTCCTGTTAACCGTTGGAGGGTCCTTTGACAGTGCGCACAATCTCGTCCTTCTTCTTGACGGTGCAGCCCTCGGGAGGGGGGGGGGTGGCGTTGCAGTCGACCCGACTCATTCGGTGAGACCGGTCATCTCATCGACGAGAAATTCAGCAATGGTCTTGACGTTCCTGGAAGTGACTCGCCCTGGCGACACGCTCAATCTCGTCCTTCTTCTTGATGGTACAACTCTGAAGTGGTGGTCGTGGTTGACCCGCACTTTGCATAGCCTTCGAGTGGGAGGATTGCTCATCACTCGGTAAGATTTTTCAAACTTAGGCGAGTACTGGACTGCAGCTAAGCCCCCGAGTGGGAGGATTGCTCATCACTCAGTAGGATTTTTCAAACTTACGAGAGTACTGGACTATAGCTAAGCCCCTGAGTGGGAGGATTGCTCACCACACGGTAGGATTTTTCAAAC
>NC_041381.1:455756990-455757566 GCF_002162155.2 Triticum dicoccoides | reverse complement strand
GAGTAGGATGGAGCGCACGTTGTATTTGTGGCGAAGCTCCCAAGGAGAAGGTGGTAGTCGAGCTGCACCTCGTCATCCTTGCGGAGTAGGATGGAGCGCATGTTGTATTTGTGGCGAAGCTCCCAAGGAGAAGGTGGCAGTTGACCTGCACCTCGTCGTCCTTGCGGAGTAGGATGGAGGGCACATTGTATTTGTGGCGAAGTTCCCAAGGAGAAGGTGGCAGTCGACCTGCACCTCGTCGTCCTTGCGGAGTAGGATGTGTTTCGTACTTAGGCGAGTACTGGACTGCAGCTAAGCCTCCGAGTGGGAGGGTCGCTCTCCACTCGGTAGGATTTTTCAAACTTAGGCGAGTACTGGACTGCAGCTAAGCCCCCGAGTGGGAGGGTCGCTCTCCACTCGGTAGGATTTTTCAAACTTAGGCGAGTACTGGACTGTAGCTAAGCCCCCGAGTGGGAGGGTCGCTCTCCACTCGGTAGGATTTTTCAAACTTAGGCGAGTACTGGACTGCAGCTAAGCCCCCGAGTGGGAAGGTTGCTCTCCACTCGGTAGGATTTTTCAAACTTAGGCGAGTTCTAG
>NC_041381.1:455743442-455756786 GCF_002162155.2 Triticum dicoccoides | reverse complement strand
ACTTTTTAAATTTAGGCGAGTACCGGACTGCAGCTAAGCCCCCGAGTGAGAGGCATACTCACCACTCGGCATGATTTTTATTACTTAGGCGAGTACTGGACTACAGCTAAGCCTCCGAGTGAGAGGCAGACTCACCACTCAGCAGGATTTTTATTACTTAGGCGAGTACTGGACTGCAGCTAAGCCTCTGAGTGAGAGGCAGACTCACCACTCGGTAGGATTTTTATTACTTAGGCGAAACGGATTCGCAGCTAAGCCCCTGAGTGAGAGACAGAATCACCATTCGGCAGGATTTTTATTACTTAGGCGAAACGGATTCGCAGCTAAGCCCCCGAGTGAGAGACAGACTCACCACTCGGTAGTATTTTTATTACTTAAGCGAAACGGATTCGCGGCTAAGCCCCCGAGTGAGAGACAGACTCACCACTCGGCAGGATTTTTAAAACATGTAAAAAATGAACAACAATCGTTTGGAAGACTGTAAAATCATGTCTTTTGATAATCAAACTAAAAGGGTACTTCTTATTACATCTCATCAGTTCTAAATACTTAAGAGTAAAAAGGGCGGAGCAATTCTGCATTCGAGGCACGTGGCTCATCTTTATTATGCTCGATGTTGAAGAGACGATACACTCCATTATGGAGCACTTTGGTGACGACGAAAGGGCCTTCCCAAGCAGGAGCGAGCTTGTGTGGTCTCTGCTGGTCCACTCGAAGAACCAGGTCTCCTTCTTGAAATGCCCAACCCCTTACATTTTCTGGCATGGAATCGACGCAAGTCTTGCTGATAAATGGTCGACCGGATCAAAGCTGTCGGGGAAACTGGTCCACGAACACCTATGGGACCGGCGGACCGAGCCCCT
This sequence comes from Triticum dicoccoides, assembly GCF_002162155.2. Classification (NCBI taxonomy): domain Eukaryota; kingdom Viridiplantae; phylum Streptophyta; class Magnoliopsida; order Poales; family Poaceae; genus Triticum; species Triticum dicoccoides. Next base: position 455,755,923 of record NC_041381.1, on the reverse strand, counting down.
TTCGGTTCGGCGGGGGGCGGAGGTCGCACGAAGAGCAGATCGAGGCGAAGCACACGAGCAGTTTACCTAGCTTCGGAGCTCTCCGGAGAGATAATATTCCTACTGCTGCTTGTCTGATTATCTTGTGTTCTTGCTCGGGAGCGCTGGGTGTTACAATACACGTGAGCAGCTAACGAGACCGAGCGTGAGTGTTTCTGCTTCGAACTGAGCCGAACCCCCCACTATGTTGCGCATGGGCCTCCTTTTATATTTTCAAGGGGTCACCGATAGGTGGCGAAGTAGACAGGGGTAAAAACGTAAAAAGAGAGGTGGTTGGTACAGCTACCTGTACAGTGTACCCTACCTAACCCTGACGGCATGCGACAAGGGCATTAAATGCCCGTCTGCGTCGCCCAAACAGTGCAGAAAGGGACCGTCAGGGGCGCCACCGCCTGCCACGATGGCTACCTTGTTAGCGTCGCATGCCACCGCTCACCGCTGGCTGCACAGCCTTCCGCCACGCGCGCCTGGAAAGGCCCCCAGGGCGACACGTTGGTGGATGCGCTGGAGCGTGGGCATAGAGTGGCCGCTTGCCGCGGCAAGTGCCTTGCCGCGGTCGTTGTCTTGTCGCGCCCGGAAGCTTGTCGCTCACCGGGCCTTGCCGGGACGCGTGGCGCGTCGCGGCAAGTTCCTTGAGATGCCTTGGTTGGCCTTCCCGGCAAGCTCCTCTTGCCGGGGCCTTGTCTCCTTGACTTGAACACTTTGTTCTTGAATGGCTCCAAAGGAGCCACGGAGGGCCTTGGCGGTCGTCCGGCAAGCCCTTGCGACGGGGCGCTGCAACTGCCCGTGCGCAAGTTCGGGGTACTAGGGTACCCCTACTCTAGTACACCGACAGGAGCCCCCGGGCCTGGGCCATACACGGTGCCGAGCGCTGTTGGGCCAGGCCCAAAACAGGGCACGGGCACACGCGGCCTGGGCACGGCGTATCTTACTCCGTATCCACCGCGCCCTCCCCAACAGCACGCGTCGAATGCGGCGTCGTGGGAGAGATCGTGGGTGGATTCTTTATTCGGAAGGGCGAAACGTCCTCCCCCTCCCTCTTTATAAGCAGGGGAAACAGGGGCAGTTCGCCCATCTCGCCGTTTGTTGCTCCAACTCCAGAAATCTCCGCCACTCCCCCCCTCTTCTCGAAGCAGAAAGAGAGCAGCGCTCCGCCCCCCATTGCCACCAGCAACACCAACGCCATCGATCTCCCCCACCACCTCCGCCATGGCTCCAAAAGCCGACAAGGGGAAGGGCGTGAAGTCGGCCGAGGCGCAGCGGCTCACGACGCTGCGGAAGGAGCGGGCGATCTTCTCCTCCCAGCTCGGTGCGCAGGAGCTGAGGGAGTACTACTACCTCTTCTGGTCGACGGAGACGCGAGCGCATCCGCGCACGAGGGTACTCCCGGCCGCCGCTTCGGAACTGGCTCCAAACGGGTACCCCTTCTTCGCGCTGTTCTTCCATTGCGGGCTCTGCCCGCCCTTCTCAGAATTCTTCTGCGATATCATGAACACCTACGGGCTCCGCCTCCTTGATTTCACTCCCAACGCCGTTCTGACCATGGCAGTTTTCCCACATTTGTGCGAAAACTTTGTCGGAGTCCACCCCAATGTAGCCCTTTTTCGCCACTTCTTCATGCCCCGGGTTGAGAGAGGAGAGCCTCTTGCCGGCGGGATCGCTTGGATCTCGAGGGTCGGCAAGAAGGAAGCATATCTGGAGGGCGAGCTTCGCAGCAAATGGGAGGAGTGGAGAGCGGAGTGGTGCTGGATCGTCGAGGAGAACCCGCAGCCGTTTACTGCCCTGCGCCAAGCCCCCATAGTGTGCGGCAACGATTGGAGCAACGTGGCCCCGGAAGACGAGAGGCTGAAGATCGCCGTCACCCGAATCCTTCGCCTCAGGCTTGCCGGGCTCATCGTAGGCGCCGTAGGCGCAGATTTCCTTCGCCGCCGCATCGCCCCCCTGCAGGAGAGGGGGAGACCCGCCTGGGAGTTTAAGAACTCGGCGGACATCATGAGGCTGTGGCAAGGCCTCAACTTCAATTTCACCGTCCTCGAGCTGGATGCAATGCTCCTGGAGCTGTTCAAACGCGATCCCCAGCACCCATTTTTGTTGCCGAGGGGCGTCGTTCCGTTGTGCAACAACTCTTCACTTGACCGGATCCGCGCGATGATGCCGTTGTGCGACTCGCACGGAATCGCTCCAACTTGGCAAGAGCCTGCGGATGACGTCGTGCGGGCGTTCTTTGACAACTTAGAAGAAGTGCCGGTCCACGCCGACGAGCAGAAGAGCCTCACCCGCGACACCACCAACGCGGAGCTCCAGTGCATCGCCACCAGGACGGAAGAGGCTGCGGCAGCAGCTGCCACGGGTGAGTTCGGGTTCACCGTGGAGGAGGCAGAGGCAGCAGAGGCGGCAAGCCTTGCCGAGCGCGAGGAGTTTGCCGGCGAGGAAGATCTTGCCGGCCCTGAAGCTGAGCCGAGCGAGCCCGGCGAGGAAGAGCCCGAACCTTCAGACAGCCTGCCGCAGGTGGAGCCCCCGGCCCCGGCAAGGAGGCGGCTCCGCAGGGTCGGGGACGTAGCGGGGAGGCAAACGGGCCAACAGCCGCCGAGCCGTGCGACACGCTCTACCGCGGCTAGTACTGTTGCCGCGGGAGCACCTCACGCCGCTGCGGCAACTGGAGCGGGATCTTCCCGGTCCACCGCCACCGCCCCTGCCAAGCGGCAAGGGAACCTACTCCTCCGCCTCGCCGCACCGGAGGGGAGCCGGACTTCAATCTCTCCGCGCTCAGCTCCGACGAGGAAGAAGAAGAGTAAGCTTCTTGGTGTTCTTGGAGTTCTTCAATTCTTGCTGTTTTTTGTCTTGTATCTGACTTGCTTCAATCTGAACCTATTCCTTTTCAGGACGCTGGACTAGAGAGCGGCGAAGAGAGCCAAGGCCCCGATGATTGTCATCGAGGATGATCCCACTGTGTCAGCAGGGGGTGCGTCTGAGACCACCTTGACGGACCCGGCAACTACTCCCCAAAGCAGCCCCCAGCGTAAGTTCATAGTTTACTTCCTGCTGTTAGGCGCGCATGGGTGCTTTTTCCTTTGTTGATATCTTGACTTTTGGATTTGTGTAGGAGCAGAGCAGCCTCACCAGGAGGGCCCGGAAGCCGCTCCCGAAGCACCATCTGCTTCGACTACGCCGCCAAGGGAGGATCCCCCGGCAAGGGAGCGTTCTCCGGCAAGGGAGAACTCTCCGGCAAGGGACAGTTCTCCGGCAAGGGACGGCACCAGTGATCCTTCGGTGGTTGAGACCACGACCACAGATCCCAGCTCAGGTAATCCACTTGCCTAAAAACTTCCCTTGGGTTTTTCTTCATCTGATTTTCTTTTTGAGTTTTTGCTTGACTCTTCTTCCTCTTCCGTTCATCAGATCCATCTGCTACAGAGCCGATGGAAACCGAGGCCGCTGAAGGGGAAGCCGGCGCCGATGAGCCCGCCGGCGAAGAGGCTGCCAAGGCTGCCGCCGCAGAGGCTGGGGAGGGATCCGGCGATCGCACTGACGGCCCCGAGGCCGCAGGAGCGCCAGGCGCTGCACCGACCGCCGACCCCTCCGCCGCTGCTGCGGCGGCAGGCCTCGAAGAGCCCCAGCCACGCGCCTACATGAAGGCCGGCGACGGCATCTTCATCAAGCTTCCCTGGGCGTCGAGCTCCAGGGCGCCGGTCGAAGGAGAAACTTTCGATGAGGAGCTGCTCGCCTCCGCTGGGCTGTCGTTGGTTGACGCGCCAAGCAGCAGCAGTGGCGAGCCTGAGGAGGAGCAGCTGCTGCGGAAGCTGCTGTCACTCTACCGCTCACGACAAGCCAAGTTAGTGTCCCGGGAAGCGCTTGTCGCGAAGGCGGGAGTGGATATGGAGAAGCGCGCGGAGGAGCTCCGGGGCCTCAACCAAGAAGCTCTCCGGTCTCTGGCACAGGAGCAGGAGCGACTCACCAAGGAGCGCACAGCCTTCCTCCTCGAGAAGGCTGAAGCTGAGGAGCAACAACGGCTTGCTGCCAAGAAGCAGTCCGTGCGAGAAGGCGAGTTGGTGCAGCGGAAGGCCAATCTTGACAGCTACGAGGAGGAGCTCATCACGCGCGAGCAAACACTTGGCGGGGCCCTCAAGGAAGCAGAGGATGCTGCTGCAGCTACCGAGGCCGCCAAGAAGGAGCTGGAAATGAGGATGACGCAGTTGGAAGCCGACCTCAAAGCGAGTGGCGAGGAGCTTGCCGTGCTCAAGCGCGAACGCGAGAAGGATGCTGCCGCTCATGGGGAGCTGCAGGGTCTTCTCGCTGAGAGGAGCAAGGAGCTCAACGCCGCCAAGGATTCCAATGTGGATCTTGAGCTGAAGCTGGCCACGTTGACCCAAACGCTGGACGGCGCCAGAGAGCGGGAGGTGACCTTGACGGAGAAGATCAAGGCCGACGAAGAGCTGCTGGCGAGCATTGCCGTCACCCAAAACCCATTTAGGGAGACCATGGAGCACTGGACCGAGGGTCTGGTGAACATCACCGCAGTCATCGATGGGGAGCTAGCGCAGCTGGGGATGGAGGACTTTGGGTATTCTTCCGACGAGCATCTCCAACCCAGCGCCAAGCTTAGCCTGTTCTTCAAAGGCCTGGCGACGGCCCTCCAGCGACTCCGGGAGAAGATCCCAAAGCAGCTGGCCGACGAGTCACGCAAGATCTGTGCCGGAGCTCTTCAGAAAGTGTTGATGAAGGTGGCCTTCCGCAACCCAGGCCTCAACTTCACCAATGTCCTCAAGTCCTTGCCGCCTGACGATGATCTGGAAGCGCTCAAGGCCCTTGTCGCACCCATTGTGGACAAGGTGAGCGGGATCAAGAGGGTTGAGGGCGATCGCGTAGACTAGGCCGCCTGTTTTCTCTTTGTTTGCTTGTCGCTGCTGATCATGTCACGAGAACAATCTGTTAGAGCTGCGACAAGCTATCTTGTAATATAACTCTATTTCTGGTATCGATTGCTACGTTATTTCCTTTACTTGATTCCTTGTTTTGTATGTTTTTACCCTACGCTTTTAGGGAACTTGTCGGCACAGGCACCCGAGCCGCGAGCGCTGAGTGCGGGACGTCAGCAGCCTGCTGGCGGTGCCGCTTCCGACAAGAAACCTTGTCGTGACTAGTTGCAGCACACTTAAGTTGTTGAGCGGACTCGAAACAAAGTAAGGGCGCAACTAGCTACGAGTTGGTTCCTCCGTGCACAGGTTTTCCATACAAAGCACGGTCGTTCGAGGAAGATAACTTAAAAATTAAAACTAATTGCTCAAACTTTGGCAACTTAGCTTTTCTGTCGTTTGCTTCCCGGCAAGGCGAAACTTCCTTAAATAACGCCTGGTCCATACCATTCTCTTCTCCTTCCCCCTCGGCAAACTTGTGTGCGAGGGAACCTTCCTTTCCTTTGTTGAGAAAAAGAAAGAAGAGAAAATAACGATGTGGAGCCTTTCGGCTCGTTATTGCTTACCGGGGGTAGGTGCTGCACAGAGTGTCAGATAACGCATGCAAGAAAGAATATAATGCATGAAATTGACAAGATATGCGGAGCACATGAGCTTTACTTATGCACGGGATCTGCACCGGCTTTGTACAAAGGATTACATGCAACATCGGCATTCACACGATCCAGGCGTTCACACGAGCTAGATCTTCATTTTCTTCATCGACATGCCGCCGAAGAAGAAGGCTTCGGAGGCAGCTGTTCCGTCCGCGTCGATCCCACCACCACCGGAGCAAGCGGGTGGTGGGGTAGACGCCGGCGGAAGAACATACATGGACGAGGGAGCGCACGACGTTGCCAGATCCAAGGGCAAGGCGGCACAAACCTTGACATCCGTGCATATTCCGCGCCCATCTCAGGAGGCGCAGGACTGACAACGTCATGGTGTTCGCAGTACCATACGTTTGTTGGACCAAGATCAAGCTAGTGGATCCCGGGGCGCTCAAGACCAGCATGCACGTCAACGTGCCGGCATGAGCGAGACACGGTCGCCTGGACGGGATACTACTCCTTCTAACATAGTTAGAAGTCCGAGCATATCCCGCTCCTCGCGCCGTCCGCCACTGCCGCCCACCACTCCAGTAGAAGCTTTGGCGCGAGCTCAACTGCTCCTAGATTACCCTCCAACGTCGGACAAAATCGACGAATGGAGGGCCACCATTCAGAGTCTCATCAGCTACGCCAACGGTGACACTCCGCGACAGCCGAATACATCGCTGCCGCGGCAGAACGGCCAGGCGCGAGCCGGTGGCGACAACACTGGTGGGGGTGCAACCACCATGCACTCTCCACCCCGAAGGCCAAGATCGCCGACTCGCCGGATCCACCTCGACAGCGACTCCACCGTGTCGTCGGATCCACGAGCTCGTCGCGATCAACGCCAAGTTCTTCATGATCGACAGCAAGAAGACGCTCGAACTCGCATCGAGCGGCAAAGAGAAGCGCGGCGTCAATCCGACCAGCGCGCCGGGCCTTCTGTCGACATGCATGCGCCAGGGGAACCAGGTGACTTGCCGTATGCGGTAGGTTGCCCTGGATTCACTCGTGAGCTGCGGCAAGTCCAATGGCCCAGTAAGAAAAATTTCAAGCTAGATGTACCGGAGAAGTACGACGGCAAGACGCATCCGTCGGAGTTCCTCAGCATCTACACCATCGTGGTGCAAGCTGCCGGGGGGCGAGACGACAAGATCCTTGCCAACTACTTCCCGCTGGTACTCAAACCCAATGTCAGATCCTGGCTCATGCACTTGCCGGATAACTCCATATCTTCTTGGGCGAATCTATGCCATCAGTTTGTCGGCGCCTTTACAGGCGGCCACAAGCCTCATGGCCAAGAAAGCGACCTTCATCTGCTCGCCCAGAAGGAAGGAGAGCCCCTGCGCAAGTACATTCAAAGATTCAGCAACGTACAGCACAACATCCCAGATGTCCACCCTGCCGCGGTAATCAGCGCGTTCCACCAGAACGTGCGGAACCGCAGGATGCGGGAGGAGATGGCGATGTGCAAGATCAGAGACGTCAGTGAGCTATATGCCCTGGCCGACAAGTGTGCACATGCTGAGGAAGGGAGGAGACTCCCCGGAGAGAACATAGGAGCAGGAGGATCTGACAGTGAGGATGCTGCCCCGGCAAAGAAATACCGGCGGCGGAACAACAGGAAAAGGAAAGGCAAAGAAGTGCTAGTTATTGAGCAGTCCGGCAACGGAGGTAGCGCCAAGACAGCCAAAACTGGTAGCTCCGGCAAGGAGGTTGCCCAGGATGTGGCGGTCGCCGACAAGCAGGACGGCAACAACAAGCAGTATTGCAAGATCCACCGCACTAAGGGCCATGATCTCCAGAGCTGCAAAAAGGTCGAGCAGTTTGTTGAGCAACAGAAAGCTGAATACGAGCGGCGCGACAAGGAGAAAGCCCAGGAATGTGCTGGAGGATCCAGCAAGAAACGTCCCGGCCGAGGAGGACGCTGCGGCAAGGCCAAGCAGCGGCAAGGAGACAGACCTCCCCGCGGCCGCGACAAGGATGAGGATGACGACAACGACGAAGACATGGATGGTGACGAGGCCGATGAGCAGGAGTTCCAGAAAGCCACAGAGGTCCTGTGCGTTGACGGCAGTGCTTCTCTGCATACTTCACACCGCCAACTCAAGCAATGGGTGCGGGAAGTCAATGCGGCAGAACCACCCGTCGAGTCACGCAAGCCTCTGAAATGGTCCAACACGCCTATCATCTTTGATATTGAGGACCACCCTGATCGCATAACTGCGGTCGGGTGCTTGCCGATGTTGGTTTCACCAACTATCCGCAACCTCAAGGTCACTAAGATGCTAGTTGACAGCGGGGCCGGCTTGAACCTGATCTCCTCCATGGTACTCCAGAAACTCCAGATCCCTGACAGCGAGCTCGAAGAGAACGGTACATTCCAAGGAATCAATCTGCGAAGGAGCAAGCCAAAGGGAAAGATCACGTTGCCGGTAACATTTGGCAGCGAGTTGAACTTCAGGACTGAGAGGGTCACTTTTGACGTTGCTGACTTTCCATTGCCTTACAATGGAATACTCGGTCGTCCAACACTCGCCAAGTTTATGGCAGACTCTCACTATGCATACAACATGCTGAAGATGTCAGGCCCGATAAGTGTCATCTCTGTCCCTGGTGACAAGAAGGACGCTCTTATCTGCGCTGACAAGATCTACCGGGTAGCAGCAGCCGCAACAGATCGCAAATCACTTGCCGCTGAAGCTCCCGGGGGGAAGAAGAAGACCAAGTCCGGCAAGAGTTCTGATGCCCACTCCGGCAAGCGCACCTCTTCGGAGTGCTGCGCTACCGTCGAGGACGCACCATCGAGCTCCACCGGCAAGTGTAAGAAGGCAATGGCAGCTCCACCTGAGACCAAGAAGGTGTCCGCCAAGGAGGATGGCACTGGTGGTACTTTCACCATCAGTGCCACTCTCGACCCTAAATAGGAAAGCGCGCTTGTTGCTTTCCTGCGAGCAAACGTCGACGTGTTTGCATGGCAACCGTCTGACATCCCCGGTGTTCCCAGGAAAGTAATTGAGCACCACCTTGCCGTCTGTCCTCATGCGCGGCCCGTCAAGCAGAAAGTCAGGAAGCAGGCAGTGGAGCGCCAAGAATTCATCGCAGAAGAAATCAAGAAATTGGAAGCAGCAGGCCTTGTCAGAGGAGTGCTCCATCCTACGTGGTTGGCCAATCCTGTTGTCGTGCGCAAGGCTAACGGGAAATGGAGACTTTGTATCGACTTTACCGATGTCAATAAAGCTTGTCCCATAGACCCATTTCCCTTGCCGTGCATTGACCAGATTGTTGACTCCACGGCCGGATGTGACTTGCTTTCATTTCTTGATGCATACTCAGGATACCATGAGATCTTCATGGCAGAAGAGGATGAGGAGAAGACCGCATTCATCACCCCGTGTGGCATGTACTATTTCGTACGGATGCCTTTCGGTTTGAAGAATGCTGGTTCAAAATTTGCAAGGGTAGTCCACCACGCTTTTGAGCCGCAGATGCACAGAAATGTGGAAGCTTACATGGATGACATAGTGGTCAAGAGCAAGGACAGGGCGACCCTGATTCAAGATTTAGACGAAACCTTTGCAAATCTGCGCAAGATCAACCTCAAGCTGAACCCCGAGAAGTGTGTGTTTGGAGTTCCCTCCGGCAAGCTTCTCGGGTTCTTCGTGTCTCAGCGGGGGATTGAAGCCAATCCCGACAAGATCAAGGCCATTGAGCAGATTGAAGCACCAAAGCGCGTCAAGGATGTACGAAGACTTGCTGGTTGCGTGGCTGCTCTCAGCAAGTTTATCTCTAGATCTGCTGAGCGCGCCCTGCCATTTTTCAAAATATTGAAAAAGGCAGGTCCAATGAAATGGACTCCGGAGGCGGAGGCTGCCTGCAGGACTTAAAGAGATACCTGTCCTCCACTCCAACACTTGTCGCACCTAAGCCACAAGAGAAGTTGCTGCTATATATAGCGGCAACCAATCAAGTGGTTATTGCTGCGTTAGTAGCGGAGAGGGAGGCAGATGATGAGCCAGCGACCACGGCAGATGCATCCAGCGACAAGCAGGGGGCTTCGCCGGCAAGCTCTGGTCCCGACAAAGATGGATCTGCGCAGGCGTGCAAGAAGATGCAGAAAAGGATGGTGCAGCGCCCAGTTTACTTTGTCAGTTCCCTTCTGCAGGGGGCTAGGTCAAGGTACTCTGGTGTGCAGAAGTTGCTTTTCGGCCTTCTCATGGCCTCGAGAAAGCTGCGCCATTACTTCCAAGCACATGAGATCACAGTCGTCACTCGCTTTCCGCTGAAGAGGATACTGCAGAATCTAGAAGCGACAGGCAGGATTGTCGAGTGGGCACTGGAACTGTAAAGCTTTGGCCTCAAGTTTGAGAGCACCTCAACTATCCAAAGCAGAGCATTGGCGGAGTTCATAGCAGAGGGGACGCTAACGCCAGATGAAGAAAATCCAGAAACGAGCATCCCCGTCAAGGAGGCGAGCAAAGAGTGGCTGATGTACTTTGATGGTGCCTTCTCGCTGCAAGGCGCCGGTGCGGGTGTGCTGCTTGTCGCACCCACCGGAGAGCACGTCAAGTATGTAGTCCAAATGCACTTTCCCAAGGAGCAAGCAACGAACAATACTGCAGAGTATGAAGGTTTGCTTGCCGGTCTCAGGATCACAGCAGACCTTGGGATCAAGAAGCTCATTGTCAGGGGTGACTCACAGCTTGTCGTCCGCCAAGTGAACAAGAATTATCAGAGTTCGTTGATGGAAGCTTACGTTGATGAAGTGAGAAAGCTAGAAGAGCACTTTGACGGCCTACAGATGGAACATGTTCCAAGAGCTCAGAATGACATTGCTGATGGCCTGTCAAAGTGCGCCGCACTTAAGTTACCTGTGGAACCAAGGATCTTTGTGCTCAAGCTGACTCAACCGTCTGTAACACCATCAACTGGACAGAACAAGAAGAGGAAGTTGATTTCTGGTGACTATTTTCTGGCAGAGCTCCCTGAAGCCGCCACCAAGAAGGTCCCCAAGATCAACACCAAGAGTGCTGAGGAGCAGTCTGCTCCGGCAAGCCGTACGGTTTGTTCCGTTGAAGCAGACGCTCCCGACAAGCTTTGCTCCGGCAAGCTTGCCGGGGAACATCAAGCTCCGGCTGAGCCTCAGGTTCTTGCCGTAGAAGCTGATGTTCCCGCAGCAGCAGATGTGCCTTTAGTCCTTGTTGTCGAGCCGCAAGCTCCAGCATGGGCATAGCAGATTGTCCGTTTCCTTCAGACAGGAGAGCTTCCCGAAGAGCAAGAAGAAGCGGAAAGAGTAGCCTGGCAGTCAAGTATGTACCAATTTGTCGACGACATACTGTACAGAAGAAGACTCAACGGTGTGAAATTGAAGTGTATTTGCCGGGAAGGTGGACAAAAGCTGTTGGCAGAGATACATGGAGGCATATGTGGTCACCACATTGGCGCAAGAGCACTTGCCGGCAAGGCTTTCCGGCAAGGTTTCTTTTGGCCGACAGCCCTCCAGGATGCAACTGCACAAGTAACCAAGTGTGAAGCGTGCCAGTTCCATTCCAAGCAGATACACCAACCAGCTCAAGATCTCCAGATGATCCCTTTATCTTGGCCATTTTTGGTCTGGGGGCTCGATATCCTCGGCCCCTTCCCCCGAGCTGTCGGGGGCTTTGAGTACTTGTACGTTGCAATCGACAAGTTCACAAAGTGGCCGGAAGTGGAACCAGTGAGGAAGGTGACAGCGCAGTCAGCAGTCAAGTTCTTTAGGTTGATTGTTTGCCGTTTCAGGATTCCTAACAGAATCATTACCGACAACGACGCGCAATTCACGAGCCGCACCTTCATGCAGTACGTCCAAGATCTTGGCGCCAAGGTCTGCTTCGCTTCTGTTGCTCATCCGAGAAGCAACGGTCAAGCGGAGAGGGCAAATGCTGAAGTGCTGCGCGGGCTCAAGACCAGAACTTTCGACAGGCTGCGCAAGTGCGGAAGAAACTGGATTGAGGAGCTACCGGTGGTTCTTTGGTCGATCAGAACGACACCAAATCGAGCCACTGGCCAGACACCTTTCGCTCTAGTCTACGGAGCAGAGGCAGTTCTCCCCACGGAACTCGTATACGGGTCACCTCGAGTGCTCGCTTATGATGAGCTTGAGCAAGAGCAGCTGCGACAAGACGACGTGCTGCTCCTTGAGGAGGACCGTCTTCAGGCCGCTGTACGAGCTGCTCGATACCAGCAAGCTTTGCGTCGCTACCATAGCCACAAAGTTAATGCCAGAAGCTTCGAGGAAGGCGACCTTGTTCTTCGGCGCGTTCAATCCGCCAAGAATTCCAACAAGTTGACGCCGAAGTGGGAAGGCCCTTACCGGGTGAAACGAGTCACTAGGCCCGGCGCTGTCCGCCTCGAGACCGAAGATGGAACTCTAGTGAGCAACTCCTGGAACATCGAGCATCTTTGTAAGTTTTACCCGTAGGGCGCGGTTGCCGGAACCTGTTCCGGCAACCACCTTTTGTACAAGTCTTGCCGATGTTGCATGTAATCCTTTGTACAAAGCCGGGCGCAGATCTCGTGCATAAGTAAAGCTCATGTGCTCCACACATCTTGTCAATTGCATGCATTATATTCTTTCTTGCATGCGTTATCTGACACTTTGTGCAGCACCTACCCCCGGTAAGCAATAACGAGCCGAAAGGCTCCACATCGTTATTTTCTCTTCTTTCTTTTTCTCAACAAAGGAAAGGAAGGTTCCCTCGCACACAAGTTTGCCGGGGGGGGGGGAGGAGAAGATAATGGTATGGACCAGGCGTCGTTTAAGGAAGTTTCGCCTTGCCGGGAAGCAAACGACAGAAAAGCTAAGTTGCCAAAGTTTGAGCAATTAGTTTTAATTTTTAAGTTATCTTCCTCGAACGA
>NC_041381.1:455709821-455743199 GCF_002162155.2 Triticum dicoccoides | reverse complement strand
GAAAGGCTCCACATCGTTATTTTCTCTTCTTTCTTTTTCTCAACAAAGGAAAGGAAGGTTCCCTCGCACACAAGTTTGCCGGGGGGGGGGAGGAGAAGATAATGGTATGGACCAGGCGTCGTTTAAGGAAGTTTCGCCTTGCCGGGAAGCAAACGACAGAAAAGCTAAGTTGCCAAAGTTTGAGCAATTAGTTTTAATTTTTAAGTTATCTTCCTCGAACGACCGTGCTTTGTATGGAAAACCTGGCGCGGCAAAGATGTCGGGGAAACTGGTCCACGAACACCTATGGGACCGGCGGACCGAGCCCCTTTCGGTTCGGCGGGGGGCGGAGGTCGCACGAAGAGCAGATCGAGGCGAAGCACACGAGCAGTTTACCCAGCTTCGGAGCTCTCCGGAGAGATAATACTCCTACTGCTGCTTGTCTGATTATCTTGTGTTCTTGCTCGGGAGCGCTGGGTGTTACAATACACGTGAGCAGCTAACAAGACCGAGCGTGAGTGTTTCTGCTTCGAACTGAGCCGAACCCCCCACTACGTTGCGCATGGGCCTCCTTTTATATTTTCAAGGGGTCACCGACAGGTGGCGAAGTAGACAGGGGTAAAAACGTAAAAAGAGAGGTGGTTGGTACAGCTACCTGTACAGTGTACCCTACCTAACCCTGACGGCAGGGGACAAGGGCATTAAATGCCCATCTGCATCGCCCAAACAGTGCAGGAAGGGACCGTTAGGGGCGCCACCGCCTGCCACGATGGCTACCTTGTGAGCGTCGCATGCCACCGCGCACCGCTGGCTGCACAGCCTTCCGCCACGCGCACCTGGAAAGGCCCCCAGGGCGACACGTTGGTGGATGCGTTGGAGCGTGGGCACAGAGTGGCCGCTTGCCGCGGCAAGTGCCTTGCCGCGGTCGTTGTCTTGTCGCGCCCGGAAGCTTGTCGCTCACCGGGCCTTGCCGGGACGCGTGGCGCGTCGCGGCAAGTTCCTTGAGATGCCTTGGTTGGCCTTCCCGGCAAGCTCCTCTTGCCGGGGCCTTTTCTCCTTGACTTGAACACTTTGTTCTTGAATGGCTCCAAAGGAGCCACGGAGGACCTTGGTGGTCGCCCGGCAAGCCCTTGCCGCGGGGCGCTGCAACTGCCCGTGCACAAGTTCGGGGTACTAGGGTACCCCTACTCTAGTACACCTACAAAAGCCATCTCTCTTTCTTCTTCTAGGAGATCGACTGCATCTTGCCGAGCCTGGTCTGCTTCCTCCTCTGAGAAGAGTTCGACTCGAGGTGCATTGTGGAGCAAATCACTAGGGAGCACGGCTTCGGCTCCGTAGACTAGGAAGAATGGAGTCCTTCCAGTCGACCGGTTAGGAGTTTTCCTCAATCCCCAAAGCACTGATGGGAGCTCGTCGACCCAAGCCCCTGCTACATGCTTCAGGTCACGCATCAACCGGGGTTTCAGTCCTTTGAGAATCAATCCATTTGCCGCTCGACCTGTCCATTCGACTGAGGATGAGCGACCGAAGCGTAGTCGACTCTCGTGCCTTGGGAGGCACAAAAGGTTCTAAATTCTTCAGAATCGAAGTTTGAGCCGTTATCTGTGATGATGCTGTGTGGGACGCCATATCTGAATATTAGTTCCCTGATGAAAGTCACAGTTGTGCTTGCTTCAAGGTTTTATTGGGCTTGGCTTCGATCTATTTGGTGAACTTGTCGACTGCCACCAGCACATGAGTAAATCCACTCCTTCAAGTCCTTAGAGGTCCAACCATGTCCAATCCCCAGACAGCAAAAGGCCAGACGAGCGGAATTGTTTTCAGAGCTGACGCAGGTCTATGGGATATGTTGGAGTAAAACAGACAACCTTCACACTTGTCCACTATTTCCATAGCCATTTCATTGGCCCGCGACCAGTAAAATCCGGCTCGGTATGCTTTGGCCACGATGGTCCGAGAGGACGCGTGGTGACCATAGGTCCCCGAGTGCATATCATTGAGGATCATTCGGCCTTCTTCTGGCGTGATGCACTTCTGGCAGACTCCAGTTGCACTTTCCCTGAACAACTGTCCCTTTATCACAGTAAAGGCCTTAGATCGCCGGACGATCTGTCGAGCCTCTTCTTCATCCTCCGGAAGTTCTTTCCTAAGAATGTATGCAATGTACAGCACTGTCCAGTCGGGAGTAATGACCAAAACCTCCATGACCAAGTCGACCACGACTGGGATTTCGACTTCAGTCAGATCTGTGGCACTCTTGGGATGTGGCGACTCTTCAGTGAAAGAATCTTCCTGAACTGAAGGTGAATGAATATGTTCCAAAAACACATTGCGGGGAATGGCCTCTCTCTTTGAACCTATCTTTGCCAACTCATCTGCAGCTTGATTTTTCAATCGGGGTATATGATGAAGCTCCAACCCTTCAAACTTCTTTTCCAACTTCCTAACAGCATTGCAATAACCAGTCATGGCTGGATTTCTGACATCCCATTCCTTCATCACTTGATTAACCACCAAATCTGAGTCGCCGTATACCATGAGGCGACGGACGCTGAGTGAAATGGCCATACGCAACCTGTATAAAAGTGCTTCATATTCCGCTTCATTATTGGAGGAATCAAAATGAATCTGGAGAACATAGTTAAGCTTGTCTCGACGGGGGGACACCAATACTACCCCAGCACCTGATCCGTTTAGCATCTTGGAGCCATCGAAGAACATAGTCCAATGTTTCGAGTGAACTTGAGTCGGTAGTTGCTGCTCAATCCACTCGACAAGGAAATCTGCGATTGCTTGGGACTTGATAGCTTTCTTTGCCTCAAATTTGATGTCCAGTGGGAGAAGTTCAATCGCCCATTTTTCCACTCGACCAGTTGCATCTCTATTATTCAGAATCTCAGACAATGGTGCGTCGCTGACGATTGTAATGGAGTGATCAGAGAAGTAATGTGCAACCTTCTTCATGGTCATGTATATTCCATAGACAAGCTTCTGATAATGAGGATATCGTTGCTTGGATGGAGTCAAAACTTGAGAGAGATAATAAACTAGGCGTTGAACCTTGTAAGCTTTTCCTTCCTCTACTTGCTCAACCGTGAGTACTGTGCTGACAACTTGTCCAGTGGCTGCAATATAAAGCAGTAAAGGCTCTTTGCTGATTGGCGCAGCGAGCACCGGCTGGGTGGAAAGCAGGGTTTTGAGTTCTGCAAACGCTGCATCAGCTTCCTCAGTCCACTCGAACTTATCAGATTTCTTCATCAGTCGGTAAAGAGGCAAGGCCTTTTCACCGAGACGAGAAATGAATCGACTCAAGGAGGCCAAACAACCAGTCAATTTCTGAACGTCATGCACTCGCACAGGGCGTTTCATCCGGAGGATGGTATCAACTTTTTCTGGATTGGCATCAATCCCTCGTTTGGAAACGAGAAAACCGAATAACTTTCCTCCTAGAACCCTGAATGTGCACTTTGACGGATTAAGCTTGATATCGTACCTCCTTAGGTTGGCAAAGGTTTCTGCGAGGTCAGTCAGTAGGTCGGAACCTTTGCGAGACTTGACCATGATGTCATCCATGTATGCTTCCACATTCCGACTGATTTGAGTGAGTAGGCACTTCTGAATCATTCTCATGAATGTGGCTCCGGCATTTTTAAGACTGAATGGCATGGTGACATAGCAAAAGCACCCGAATGAGGTGATGAAGGCTGTATTTATTTCATCGGGACCATACAGTCAGATCTGATGATACCCGGAATATGCATCTAGAAAAGACAAGCGCTCACACCCCGCAGTTGAGTCAACTATCTGATCGATACGGGGGAGAGGGAAGTGATCTTTCGGGCAGGCCCGATTGATATGCTTGAAATCAATGCACATACAAAGTGAATCATCCTCCTTAGGGACCATGACGACATTGGCAAGCCACTCAGAGTGGTAGATCTCTCGGATGAACTCTGCTGGTAGCAACCGAGCCACTTATGCGCCAATCGCTTTCCTCTTCTGCACGATGGACCACCGAAGGTGCTCCTTGACGGGCTTTTCCTTGGGGTCAACACGCAAACGGTGCTCAGCCAGTCCTCTGGGTACACCTGGCATGTCAGAAGGTTTCCATGCAAAGATGTCCCAGTTCTCACGGAGGAACTGGATGAGCTCTTCTTCCAATTTGCTATCGAGTGTCGTTGATATATGAGTCGGCGTGGCATTGGGATCGGTCGGGTGAATATGAATCGGCTTCGTTTCACCAGACGACTAAAATTAAGAATCTGTGGCAGGCTTCTTGGCTCGGAGCAAATCACTTGGATCTGCATTCTTCTGATACTCTTGAAATTCAATAGCTGCCATCTGCGCATCGGCAATTTTGGAACCCTTCTAGAAGCATCACTCCGCCTTTTGCCGATTGCCAATAACTGTGATCACACCCTTGGGGAAAGGCATCTTTAACTTGAGGTATACGTAACACGGTCGAGCCATGAAATGTGCGTATGCAGGCCTCCCCAGAATGGCATGATAAGCACTCTGGAAATCCACGACTTCAAATGTCAACTTTTCTTTACGGTAATGCTTGGAATCACCGAAAACCATGTAGAGAGCGATATGGCCGAGTGATTCGGATTTCTTTCCGGGGATAACACCATGGAAGCTCAATTGCTCTCGCTAAGCTTGGACATCGAGATGCCCATCCCCTTCAAGGTTTCAGCATAAAGGATATTCAGACCGCTACCACCGTCCATCAACACTTTAGCCAGCCGAGTGCCTTCAACCACTGGGTCGTCCACCAGCGCTTGCCTCTCAAGGGTGGCTACACGAGCAGGATGGTCTGACTGGTCGAATGTGATGGCTGTCTGGGACCATTTCAGGTATGTGGTCGTTGTCGCCGGAGCAACCATATTTACCTCTCTGTTGATAACCTTCAACCGGCTCTTGCTCTCAACATCAGCAAAAATCATGAGAGTGGAATTAACTTTGGGATAACCATCGTCTTCCTCTTCATCCTCATCTTTGTCCGACTCTTTCTCCTTATGATTGGGTTGTTTCTCTTGGAACTGCTGGATCAGGAGTCGACATTGTCGAGTGGTATGCTTTGGGTAAATCAGATTACCTTCTTCATCTTTCTACGTGTGGATGTGACATGGCAAATTCAGCACATCATTTCCTGCTTGATCCTTTACCTTCTTAGGGGGCCAGCGCCCCTTAGGTTTTCCCTTAAACTTTCCTTGAGCAACTGCTGCAATCTCACCGGGTGTCGCTGGCTCGGCCTTACGCTTCTGTTTCCGACTGGAGTTACCCCCACCGGCCTCTTGGCCGACTGGTTTACTCTTCCCGCTACGGAGTCGATCCTCTTCTTCTCTGTTAGCGTATCAGGTGGCTATCTCAATCATCCGAGTCAGAGTCATATCCCCAGTCCGACCGAATTTCAGGACCAACTCTCGGTACTTGATGCCTTCCTTGAAAGCGCACACTGCTTGATGCTCTGATACATTTTCAACGGTGTGATGCAAAGTGGTCCACCTCTGAATGAATTCCCTCAAAGTCTCATCCGGCTTCTGCACACAATGCTGCAACTCGGGCAACCCTGCTGGTCGCTTGCACGTGCCCACAAAAGTTCTTACGAACACTCGAGCTAGCTCCTCCCAACTGTGTATACTGCCTGGAGTCAACTGAGTCAACCACGCTTGGGCCGACCCTTCCAACATCAGAGGGAGATGCTTCATCGCTATCTCATTGTTTCTGCCTCCAATCTGCACAACCACTCGGTAATCCTCAAGCCAGGTTTTAGGCTTGGATTCTCCAGTGAACTTACTGACTCCGGTTGCCAACCTGAAGTTGGGAGGAATCACTGCTGCCCTGATGGCTCTACTGAAACACTCTGGGCCTAAAACATGCAATCTATTGCCACTCGGATGATCTTTGCCAGGGTCTTCTCTATGCACTCTGTTCTGGTCGACCAAGCCTTGAACGAGAATGGATCTCGCATCAAAGCCTGGCTCTCTTGGGTCGAATGGAGCTCTGCGCTCGTCACTGTGACGGCGTCTGTCATCGTTCTGCCGAGGCATATACGATGCACTCCTCGGAGGAGGTGTAGGCACTCGACGACGATTATCGCGGTCGAACTAACAACCATACTGTCCGCGGCCTTCACGCCACAAGGGAGATCTTGGGCTATGGGCCGACTGGACTGTATCCTCTACTACAGATCTGCTGTGAATCCTATTCCACGACTGAGACACTGCAGTGTTCTGCTCTCCTGCTGCCCGGAGCAAGGCCCGAATCTGCATCAACCCTCAGCCAGCCTCCGACTGGGTAGGTTGGATCGACTCTGCAATTCGGGCCGCAGCTGTGAGGTTCTGAATCGGAGTACGGTATACCTTAGGTGGAGGCGGGAAAAGCTGCCGTCGACTGGACTCAGGGACCCGCTCCCGAGCTCGCTCATGGAGAGCATGCTAGAGGTTCTCCAGTCGAGTGCACTCAGCCAAGTTAGCCAAGCGCACCTCCTCCAAGGCTCTAGCCTCGGGGGTTTCTCCAACGATGGGCGTGTGGAGTGCATCCATGTTGCGACGACGAAGTTCTTCCCTCTGCTGCAAAGAAAGAGGTTCGGGATGATACTCCTCATGGACTCGCGACGGATCGCCTCCACCATCTTCGCCGTCCTCGTGACGAAAACTAGGTGGGCCACGCAGACCATTGACCATCAGGACTTCAGCCGCAGGGTCGCTACTATCGCACTCGGATGCGGTCTCCGTGGAGCCAGTCGACAGATCAAACAGGCCGTGGAGAGTTTCGTCGGGCTCGATTGCCATGACTTGATGGGTGGCCGAACACCAAGCCACCGCGTGTTTCACCCACCACTGAAGCCGCGATCGACCGGATCGCTTGCGGCGGCGAACAATGGGGAGGGAAGACACCGTCGAAGCCGACTGATACTGGGTCGACGGCTGCCGAAGAAGGACGCTGCGAACGCACGCGCGAAAGTGCGTCGCCCCTCGGACGGGAAGCGCCTCAACGTCAAGCGGAGCTTATTGAAGCCACGCTGACTCGTTGGCGACAAAAACAAGCGCGCCGAGACGGATCTCGCGGCCCTCAGCCAACTCGCCTCCGGAAACCATGATGATGATCGGAAAAACTTGCAACTTCACCAATAAGTTGCTAAGACACCTGCCCCATGGTGGGCGCCAACTGTCGTGGTTCTAAGACTGACAGTAGAAAGGGGGGTAGGTATGGAGAGGTAAGATCTCAGCTATGGTGAAGGTGTACACACGGGTTTTACGAGTTCAGGCCCTTCTCGGAGGAAGTAACAGCCCTACGTCTCGGTGGTCGATTGGATTATATGTGTGATGTTACAGGGGGTGCGAACCCTTGTGCTAGAGGAGGAGGGTGGCTTATATAGAGTTCGCCAGGACCTTTCCCGCCCTCCATTACAAGGGAGTTAATGTACATAAAGTGGTGGTGTTACTGGTAATGCCAGCCTTAAGTGCTGTTAATGACCTTAAAGACTACAGAGTGAATGCTTGTCCATTACACGCTGAGTGCTCCTGGTCTTCGGGAGGTCGAGTGATTCTCTGGTTGGTCGAGTGACAATAGGTAGGGAGACTCTCGAGTGAGATGATGTCGAGTGGATTGCACTCGACATCTTTGACCAGGGGTGTCGGAGTCAAAACCGGCGGATCTTGGGTAGGGGGTCCCGAACTGTGCGTCTAGGCGGATGGTAACAGGAGACAAGGGACACGATGTTTTTACCCAGGTTCGGGCCCTCTCGATGGAGGTAAAACCCTACTCCTTCTTGATTAATATTGATGATATGGGTAGTACAAGAGTAGATCTACCACGAGATCAGAGAGGCTAAACCCTAGAAGCTAGCCTATGGTATGATTGTTGTTCGTCCTACGGACTCAAACTCTCCGGTTTATATAGACATCGAAGAGGGCTAGGGTTACACAGAGTCAGTTACAATGGGAGGAGATCTACATATCGTATCGTCAAGCTTGCCTTCCACGCCAAGGAAAGTCCCATCCGGACACGGGATGAAGTCTTCAATCTTGTATCTTCATAGTCCGGGAGTCCGGCCAAAGGTCATAGTCCGGCCATCCGGACACCCCCTAATCCAGGACTCCCTCAGTAGCCCCTGAACTAGGCTTCAACGACGACGAGTCTGGCGCACAAATTGTCTTCGGCATTGCAGGGCGGGTTCCTCCTCCGAATACTTCATAGAAGATGTTGAACACAAGGATAGTGTCCGGATCTGCAAAATAGTTTCCACATACCACCGTAGAGAGAATAATATTCGCACAAATCTAATCTGCTGACGTAGTCCGTAGCGTGACATCATGCCACAATCAAGCCTTTATTCGAATCGTTTTACTGCCCCACCTCAGCACGTTTAGCGAGGCGGTTTCCTTGGCACCTCCTGTCAAAACAGAGATCGTGTCCCCTTATTCCGGGATTCTCATCAATACCGGCGTGGGTAACCCAACCGTGCCATGGGTATGACTTCTTAATTGAAAGTAGTCCCAGACGGTCACGGGGAGGCTCTTGGTATTCAACCCCTTTATAAGAGACCAAGGTTTGACTCCTTTCTTTCAATCCCATCAAATACGCCTCTCGCCTCGAGTTCCAACACCCAAAGCTCCAGATTCAGGCGCTTCAGACCTTCGATGATGTCCGGCTCCGACTTCCAAGGCCGGTGGATGCCTTCCTCCGTGACAGAAGAAGACGTGCGAAAGCTGAGAGATGCCAGGTATCTAACCGGCGAAATCCCGCATAGGCTGCCTTCTCCAGGGCAGGCTATGCCCACTTCCTAGCCTGGTGAGAGCGTGGTGTTCACATCTCACTTCCTTCGGGGGCTAGGCTTCCCGATTGATCCCTTCGTGAGGGGGCTCATGTTTTATTACGGGCTGGAATTTCACGACTTAGCTCCGGAGTCCATCCTCCAAATCTCATCGTTCATTGTTGTGTGTGAGGCCTTCCTCCATATTGCTCCTCACTTCGGACTGTGGCTTAAGACCTTCAAGGTAGAACCGAAGATAATCGAGGGACAGCACACTGAGTGCGGAGGTGCTATCATAAGAAAGACTACCGATGCTCCATGGCCCGAGGGCTCTTTTCAAGAGGAGTTCGGCTTATGGCAACGAGAGTGGTTTTACATCACAACTCCCATGGGCACCACATGGGTGGCGCCACCTTCTTTTCACTTGGGTCCCCCACCACGACTAGCGTCATGGGTCAATAAAGGGCTTAAATGGGGGCCGTCCAAGGACGTGCCCTTGCCGCAGGGCCGCATTCGAGATCTCCTAGAAAGAGATATCAATTTGGCCGTGGTGGCGTAGGTTATGCTGATTCGCCGCATATTGCCCTGCAAACGTCGCCTCCTCCGCCTGTGGGAATTTAATCCGGAGGGACCGCGAGTCCTCCAACATTTTATGGGCACGACGCCCATGGAGATGTATAAATTGTTCTTCGGATCACAAGCAATGTGTCCGGACTCGTCCGAGGACGCAGGTCTGAGCTGCAATGACCCGGACACTCAAGTAAGTAGCCCTGTACCCGGACACGCTACCCGTATGTTTATCATAAAAATTGCCCTTAAAAGAGCTATCCTTTGAACAGGAGTGGATAGCGAAAGCAAAGCTTATCAGGTGTCCGGCCCCCCTCCCTTAGACCACGCCGGATCCCGTGTTGACCAGGATGCTGGAGATTGCGCCTTTGGAAGAAGGCGAAGAGGGGAACCAAGAAGCTACCACCTCCACAAAGGAGGCTATCAAGAAAGGAGGAATCGAGAATTCCCCTAACCAGGGAAAGAAAAGGACCGCCTCTGAATACCCGGAGGCGATGGCCTCAAACGGGGGAAGAAATCTTCGTCAGAGGGTCCGACGCCGGAGGGTGCTCCGGCTGCATTGCGCCCCCAAGGGGATCAGCTCTCCACCGAGCCGTAAGTAAAGAGAGGGGTTTTAAAATGAGTGACATCCCTGTTTTATTTCCGAAGAAGATAATCGAAATTTTACCTTGCAGTTCGGATCTCAACCCCTCTCAGCAGAGCTCATCTTCAGGGGATCTTCGTCCAGAGATGATGGAGAGGGGATCTTCGTCCAGAGATGATGGAGAGCTCAACCGTCTTGTGAGGCGGGCGACCCCAAGGTGTCGTCTTGGAGGGTTTCTCCGAATCCGGCCTTCGAAAAAGGTCTTCGGACGAGTCCGGCACCGTCCGGTGCATGGTCGGAGGAGCTGAAGGATCTGCTCGGGCGAGCGTCTCTCAGAAAAACATCGTGTGTTGATGAACACGGTGATTAGAAGGATTTCATCCGCGGAAAGCGGATTGTACGAGGCCGCCAGGAGTTTACTGACGGGTTTTGAGGTACGCGAAATGATGTACCTTTTGACAAATCCGCATATATAAAATGTGCCCTGTATAGATAGTAGCCCCTAAGACTCTGTGTGTTGTCAAAAATGACGTCGCGCAGAGGATCATAACCCCAGGTATAATATGTCGCCTTTCCTATGTAGGTGGCGAGGTGTTCGGTGGCTCGCCGGACTGACGAATATGCCGAGCTATAGCGGCAACTTGACGTGGCAGATGCCAACATCGCGCTTGTCAATGAGCGGCTGGACGAGGCACAAGGTATGTAATGTCTTCGAAGACATATGGTAAGAGGAGCTTGATGCTCGTACCTTATAACATGTGTGCTTAATGCAGATGGTGCCGCTGCCCTGGAGAACCTTCGGGCGGAACTTTCCCGAGCCAAGGAGCAAGCCAGGAAAAGCAATGTGGCTGCCTTAAAGGCGGCTGAAGAGCTAAAAGCCGAACGGGCTGCTCACTGCCAAAAGCAAGAAGGAAATGGCCAAGATGGCTGTAAAATTTAAGGATGCTGCCGACCGTTGTAAGCTTCTTGAAAAAGAAGATAGGGTGGCATAGAAGGACCTAGAAAAGGTCACTATCGAGGCCAAGGACACTCGCTCTGCAATGAGAGCTATGAAGGAGGAGCTACGTCAGGCCGGAGATATCACGGCTGGAAAGCCCTATATGCTGCGGATGAAGTTCGGGGATCCTAAGTATGCTCCGTTGGACCGGAAGTGGAGTGCGGCGAACACTTATCTGGATTTGGCGGCGAGTGCCGTGGACGCGACCGAACACTTCCGGGGTCTAGAGGACCACGAATTGGAAGAACTTTTTTGGTCGCAGTTCCACAATCCAGAGCGCCCACTTTTGGTATCCGATCGTTTGGCCGCATGGGCGGAGCTGAACAAGTTATCCGGGCTCGCCATGAAGTATGTCGTGATTCATCTGTGGCCGAAAGGGCCCGAGCCGAAGAGTTATTTTAGCTTGTTGCAGCAGTTCCTTGATACGGTGCCGCATATTTATACAATGAAGAGGTCAGCGTGCATAGAGGGTGCACAGATGGCTCTTGCCTGTGTCAAGACATACTGGGCGGAGATGAAGGCCAGTGTTGTTGCATCCCAGGATTCGGACGAAAGCCGAGTACCTGCCAAGCACTACTTTGAGGAAGTTCTGCAGGGCGCTCATTTAATAGAGACGTAGTGCTCGAAGGATGTTGTGTTCGAATAACATGTGCTATTGTGAAACAATGTTTTGATGGAATATAAAAGCTTTTTTATACTTGTGCTTTCAAGAATTAGAATACCTCCTGTGCGGCCATTAATGTATGTGTGTATATAACCTGAAAGATGGCAATCTTTGGCTTCAACCCCCACGCATATAATGCGGGGGTGTTCGCAGAAGGCACATTTTCACACTTGATCCAACGTCTTGGTCCTATAAAGGAGGTGATAGCGCAGTGAACTAGGCAACCGGACTATAATGCTTTATCACTTTCACTTAGCCATAGGAGTTTGACGGTGGGGCTACTGAATAGCCCCTAGGGGCACCGCGCTCGCCCGAATTCGGGGCACGTGTGTGCCTGACCGGGAAACAGCCCTTCGTTAATGCGGAGGAATCCTAAAGATTCCGGAAAGTCATCGAGTGGTTGACCAGTCTCTCGCTATATCATGACAGTCAGTTTTCGGCTTTCTCTACTGAGGTGCTCGCCTGGCCGAACCGGGGCACAATCGCAGTAGTTCTCCTGGTGCCGCCTTAGCTGATAGATCGGAACGTAAGGCAGCAAAACACAGGAGCCGGGCAAACCCAACATTTGACCAAAGAAATGATTCGGAGCTGATGCATATAAGGCCAAACTCGCGACGCCGAACACTCCCTAAGGTATTCGGTCTTTATGAAAACGGGCTGAACAAAAGCCCTTGGTAAGAAGCCCCTGGTGTCTAGGTACGTGCAAAATTCTGGCGTGGCCACATGCCAAGACGCCAGCCTCCTCCTTGGTTATAGCAAAAAACCGAGGGATGTTATCAACAAGAGACAGTAAAAAAGGTTTACGCAGGGTCTTAATCTGAAAAGAATCCTTGAAATGGGTCCCTACTGCACGTCTGCGCCTGTGTCTCCGTTGTGCCGTATCCTGGACGGGTGTAGCACGATGTTCATCTGTAAAAGAGAGGAACTTAGTTGAAAACAATCGTGCGAGAAATCTATGTTAAAATAAACAAAGTATAATACAGAAAATGGGTAGAATTGAGCTTTATTGTCTCTTGGTGTGAACGCGTGGAGCCCCTTGTACAGGGGTATGCGGCTATTAAGCCTTTGTATGTTTACGCCAGACTCGTCGAGCCATGTCCGAGGTCTTGAACGACCTGTTTAGGTGCTCTAACTAGTAAAGCTGGTTTAGTGTGCGGCTGTCAAGGCAGCCGCACCATCGTCCGCGCTCGAGGAACACTCGATATTTCCCTTTAATGAGATGATGCCTCATGGACCGGGCATTTTGAGTGTAAGGGATGCATAATGTGGTATTGCGTTAAAGCGGGCGAAATCTTCGCGTCCTAGTAGTGCTTGATAGCTACTTATGAATGGGGCGATGTGGAAGGTTAGCTTTTCGCTTCGGAAGTTGTCGGGGGAGCCGAACATAACTTCTAACAAGAGGGAACCCATACAATGGGTATCTGGGCCTGGCGTGACCCCTTGAAAGGAAGTGTTGCCATGGTGAATTATTGCTAGGTTTATCCCCATTTTGCGGATTGTGTCCTGATATAGCAGGTTTAGATCACTGCCGCCGTCCATTAGGACTTGTGTAAAGTGGAGTCCGTCAATTATCGGATCTAAGACCAAGGTAGTCCAGCCTGCATTCCGGATACCTCTAGAGCAATCCTGATGATCGAAGGTGATTGGTTGTAACAACCAGTGGCGGCACTCCTCTGGGACAGGCCGTATGGCGCGTATCTCCATAGGCACCACTCTGTTTTTCCCTTTTGTCACATGAAGTGAATTTACTATTTTGACTTCTTGCGGCAACTTCTTTTGTTCTCCGGTGCTCTGCTTGTGGGGTTTGTCGTCATCCTCGCTTGGTATGTCGAGCCCCTTGTGTTCGGCGTTGAGTTTGCCGGATTGCTTGAAGACCCAACAATCTCTGTGGGTGTGGTTTGCAGGCCTCCCGGGAGTACTGTGGATTTGGCATATTTTTTCCAAGATTTTGTTGAGGTTAGGTAGCCCGTCCCTATTATCTTTAGGGGGCGGCTTTTTCGGATTCTTCCGAGAGCTTTTGAATCCGGTGTTGATTGCCGTGCTCTTCGGGCTGTTATCCTTGATCCGGCGCTGTTCCTTGCTACGGCGCGGTTTCCCGTTTCCATCTCTGACTTCTGATGTACTTGGGTCGCTGGTGCTGCTTCTTGCCAACTAGCTATCCTCTCTTGCGCAGAAGCGGGTCATGAGGCTTGTCAATGCGGCCATTGTCCTTGGCTTTTCTTGGCCGAGGTGTCTAGCGAGCCATTCGTCTTGAACGCTATGTTTGAAAGCTGCTAGGGCTTCAGCGTCCGGACAGTCGACTATCTGATTCTTTTTAGTAAGGAATCCGTTCTAGAGTTTCCGGGCTGACTCTCCGGGTTGTTGAGTTATATGACTTAGATCGTCTGCATCTGGAGGTCGGACATAGGTCCCTTGAAAATTTGCCCGAAAAGCATCCTCGAGCTCTTCCCAACTTCCAATGGTGTTTTTGGGAAGGCTTTTAAGCCAATGCCGGGCTGGCCCTTTGAGCTTGAGGGGTAAGTATTTTATGGCGTGGAGGTCATCTCCTCTAGCCTTGTGTATGTGGAGGATATAATCCTCAATCCAGACTCCAGGATCTGTTGTTCCTCGTATGCCTCTATGTTTACGGGCTTGAATCCCACTGGAAATTCATGGTCCAACACCTCATTGGTGAAACATAGGGGATGTGCAGCGCCCCTATATTTGGGTGTGCCGTGATGTTCGGATATTTGTTGCGTTGCATTGCTTACTAGAGCTTGCTTTCTTGGCCCGTAGATAGATCTAGTTGGGCCGTCTTTTTGATGCGAATCCTTGTGCAGATCGCGTGCCGGATTGAGTGCGGCGCCCTTTGCCGCTCGATGTCGGTCATGGGGTCGTCTATCCGACCTGGTGGCTTCCTTGTTTTTTGACTGTGGGGGCTCTAAGGCCTCCTTATCAAATTCCGGTAGTAATTTTCGCTTCGGATAGCTCTTTGTGTGGTGACTGTTGTCGTACTTGTGTGCGGTGTTGAGTACTTTGCCCCATCTGATTCTTAGTGCATCTTCCGCTGTTTTGAGCTTCCGCTTCTGCTTTTTCAGGCTACACGCAGTGGCGATGAGCCTTTGGTGGAGGTTATTCTTCTCCAGCAACTTGTCCGGCGTGAGGTCGTCCAGACTATTATTTTCGCCGGGGACGGGTTGTTCAGTTTGTTTATCCAAGTTGCCCTGTTCGGACGGTTGCTCGTCGGCATGTTCGTCGTCCGCCGGTTCGTCCTGCTCTATGGCTGGGTCTCTGTCGAGGTGGGGTTTGGCGCGGCGCTTCCGCCGCCGCTTTGATTGCTTTTCGAGGGAACGATCCCTCGTTGCGCCCTTTTGATCCTCATCGTTGTTTCTTTTAGGTGTGTCCACCATGTATACATCGTTGGATGAGGTGGTTGTCCAGTGCCCTATAGGCGTTGGTTCTTGTTCGTCTTCTTCATCGGTGTCCATACCGTCAATGTCTTCGGAGTCGAAGTCGATCATGTCGGTTAAATCGTCGACAATGGCTATGAAGTGGGTGGTGGGTGGGTTTCGAATTTCTTCGTCGTCCGCATCCCAACCTTGCTGACCATAGTCCGGCCAGGGCTCTCCTAATAAAGAGAGAGACTTTAGTGAATTCAGGATGTCGCCAAAGGGCAAGTGTTGAAAGATGTCCGCGGCGGTGAACTCCATGATCGGAGCCCAATTGGTTTCGATCGGGAGGGGTGCGGAAGATTCGGAGTCCGGAACGGAGTCCGGCACCTTGGAGTCACGAGCTCCGCGAAGGACAAGATTGGTGTTCGGCTCGATCACCGTAAAGATTGTGGCCCCCGAGGCGGAATCTAGCCATCCGTCCTCGATCGGCACAGTCGGCTCCGAGCTAAGGGTCGGAACGGACACCTGAGCAGCGCTCTGGGCACTGTCCGGCGGCAGAGCTAGATCATGCCCATCGTGACAGTGCGGCGCGCTCGGCTGTGGCTCGAATCCGTCGAAGATCAAGTCTCCGCGGATGTCAACCGTGTGGTTTAAACTTCCAAATCTGACCTGATGGCCAGGGGTGTAGCTTTCGATCTGCTCCAGATGGCCAAGTGAGTTGGCCCGCAGTGCAAAGCTGCCGAATACGAAGATCTGTCCGGGGAGAAAAATCTCACCCTGGACCGCGTTGTGGTTGATGATCAAAGAAGCCATCGGGCCTAAAGGTGACGACACAGAGGAACTCTCAATGAAAGCACCAATGTCGGTGTCAAAACCGGCGGGTCTCGGGTAGGGGGTCCCGAACTGTGCGTCTAGGCGGATGGTAACATGAGACAAGGGACACGATGTTTTTACCCAGGTTCGGGCCCTCTCGATGGAGGTAAAACCCTACTCCTGCTTGATTAATATTGATGATATGGGTAGTACAAGAGTAGATCTACCACGAGATCAGAGAGGCTAAACCCTAGAAGCTAGCCTATGGTATGATTGTTGTTCGTCCTACGGACTAAAACTCTCCAGTTTATATAGACACCGGAGAGGGCTAGGGTTACACAGAGTCCGTTACAATGGGAGGAGATCTACATATCGTATCGCCAAGCTTGCCTTCCACGCCAAGGAAAGTCCCATCCGGACATGGGACGAAGTCTTCAATCTTGTATCTTCATAGTCCGGGAGTCCGGCCAAAGGTCATAGTCCGGCCATCCAGACACCCCCTAATCCAGGACTCCCTCAGGGGGTCTCATGTTGTCTCTTGACCTTCTTGCCTTCTTGGGTAGTGACCTTGGGTAGGACGTGTAGGTCAGGCCTATGAACCTACCCCAGGTCTGTATCCTCATCATACTGGACACCGGATCTTTTCCCAAAGAGAAATCTTCCATTACTTTCAGTGTCCCGTACAGGAGGAATGAAGCTTTTGTGACTGACTTTGGCAAGATATTCGGTTTTCATTGATTAGTCAATCACTTTCTGAATCCAAGGCGCATACACCTTGATGGTTTCGGGACACTGAGCTGAATCCATCAGTATGAGCAGAAACATATCTTCGACATCGAATATGAACCCTTGAGAGATGGTATGGATGGTGTTTCGAAGAACATCATAGATAACATTGTCAGTATTCATCCCAGCCAGCGGACAAAGGGTATTAGTCAGTATATGATAAAGAGTTTGATTATCGAATGTCAAATGTTCAGGCAGAGGAGGACCATGGTAGTCACGAATCTTATCTTCATCCATTGTGCATCGAAAATCTTCATTAGAGATTGCATCAATGTTGTGAACTCGAATTTTAGTCTTGCCATGTTCAAATCGAGGGAAATGAAAATGAGATACAAAGTCCATTGCAGAACATTTGATTATTTTTCCTTCAATCATCCATTCCATGATCCATTTTGTATTGTCAGATTTATCACCAGAGATATATAGAGTAGCATATAATTGGAGGATAACCTGTCTGTTCCATGGATGCTGATATGCAAAGACATGCGTGAGACCATAGTCTTAGATGTCTTGCAGGACTTGAGTAAAGCATCCAATGTTCTTCATCACAACAATATCTGGAAACTCATGAGGAAAAATCTTCAGGCTATCATAAAGAATCCGTGAATGATATACTGCCTGTTCCTGAGTCCAGAACCGAGGAGATTCAGAAGTACGAGGCTTTTTGTATGGACTCTCTTGAGAGAAATCCAGATGAGTGTTCCTATTGAAAAGAGGCCCTTTGACACCAACACCAGTGGAAAACAATGGCATTCGCTCGCGAGGATAAGGGTATTTGAGTTGGGAAAATTTTGTTTTTGCCACTCTAGATTTTACCAATTTTCCTTATGCCACTCTAGATTTTGACATTTCACTTTTGCCACTCTTAATTTTTGACAATTATCACAATTGCCATTATGTGGCAAAAGCAAAATAATTTATTTCATTATTGCCACTCTTACCTTTTGACAATTATCACAATTGCCACTCTGAAAATTTTGCTTTTGCCACAGGAATGACAATTGTGATAATTGTCAAAAACTAAGAGTGGCAAAAGTGAAATGTCAAAATCTAGAATGGCATAAGAAAAATTGGCAAAATCTAGAGTGGAAAAAACAAAATTTTCCCATTTGAGTTCATATTCTACAGATATCACTTCATCGCCATAGATGACCGAATCTGAATGATGAGCTGACACGGATTTAGCTATAGAAGGATCAGTGGTTCTTTGTGCAGCATTGACTGAGATCCTCGGCGGGGAAGGATTTGTCACTTGTTTAGGTGCAGAGACAAGCACTGAAACTTTATTAGCTATTGGGGGCTGACTTGGAATTTCTTCAGATGTATTTGGAGGAGCAAAAGGTGGATTGAATCATTTTGTTCAACGCGGACAGGAGAAGCTTGTCATTGAGACCGAGGAATTTCACCTTCTTCTGACACTTGGTGTTGAGAAAGATTAGCTTCATGAGGTGGGGAGGCCACAAGCACTGTTTCAGTTGGCCTTGGCAAAGTTGCTGCATCTGCAACTAGTTCATGTGAGTTGAAGGAATTGCTTGTTCAGGAGAGTTTTCTCTCTGTGTATTAGCTTCTGGAGGAGGCGGAGCATTGTTCTTTGCAATCTTCTTCTTCTTTTGCTTCGACGGACCAATGTGCCCTTTAACCAGATCATTATAACCGTCACTTCGGCTTGGTGATCAAGGCTAATCTTGCGAACGATTTGATCCAGTTCCGAATGAAGTCCCAATCTCCCGTGCAGAAGGACATTCAATTCATTATTAACATCAGCATAAGATTCTTCAAGTTGTTTGATGACAAACTTGGATTTCGTATTTTTCATACGGTTGTTAAGCTCCTTGAGTTGGAAATGAGGTCATTGATTTCAACGGAATCATTTCTCAAGTCTCGGATTAGATCAGAAGCCAGAGCAACTACTTCAGAGGGAATGGGCAAAGATGCCACTTCTCCATCAAACATGTTGTTCACGAATCTGTCCAGCTTCCCCATAATGAATATATGATTGAGAGAATTTGGTGCAGCAGAGATATCTTGAGGCAGTGCAGCATTCTGAGAAGGAGCAATATGTGCCACATTTTGCTTAGTAGGAGGCATAGAAGCCAATGGCTGAGTTAGCTTTGGAGCAAATTGAGCAGCCTTTTCTTTCATTGTCGCAGCACTTGGAGCATTATTTTCAACAGAAGGAGCTTTGATTTGCTTCGTCTTTTGCCTTGGCAGCTTTTCTCCCAACTTGGTTGTGCCAATAGGAGCTTCAATGAACAAATCTTTCAAATTTATTCCAACAGGATGAGGATCTATATTCACTTTGTCCACCATTGTGACAGTGGTCTATGGAGTCTTTCTTTTCAAATAATTCCTCTTTAGAGGTACAGTCAGAGCATCACTCTCTCAGAGATTTGGTAGAACAGTGGATGTAGTTATTGGGAACGTAGCATGCAATTTCAAAAAAAATCATACGCTCACGCAAGATCTATCTAGCAGATTCATAGCAACGAGAGGGGGAGAGTGTGCCTATGTACCCTTGTAGACCGAAAGCGGAAGTGTTTGACAACGCGGTTGATGTAGTCAGACTTCTTCTTGTTTCGGTCGATCAAGCACAAAAGGTACAACACCTCTGAGTTCTGCACACGTTCAGCCCGATGACGTCCCTCGAACTCTTGATCCAGCAGAGTGTCAAGTAAGTAGATGAGTTCCGTCAGCATGATGGCATGGTGACGGTGATGGCGAAGTAATCCGTGCAGGGCTTCGCCTAAGCACTACGAGAATATGACAGGAGGCGTAAACTGTGGAGGGGGGCGCCGCACATGGCTAACAATTATTAGTTTATGTTCTAGGCGCCCCTCCCCATGTATATATAGATGGGAGGGGGAGGGGAGCAGCCTTGGGGCACCCCAGGTAGTAGGAATCCTACATGGGGCCCTAGTCCAATTCCCTCCCCCACTTCCGTTTACCGCAAGGGGAAAAGGGGAAAAGGGAAGGGAGGAAGGAAATGGGGTGCCGAACCCCCTCTTCCTTCTCCTACGGCCTCTAGCCTTAAGGGGGGCGCGACACCCCTTGTGGGCTGGTGTGCTCCCCTATGATGGCCCATAAGGCCCATTATTCCCCCCGGGGGAAGGGGGTCCGGTAACCCCTCCGGTAGTGCGATAAATACCCGATACTACCCGGAATACTTCCGGTGTCCGAATACTATCATCCTATATATCAATATTTACCTCTCGGCCATTTTGAGACTCCTCATGTCCATTATCTCATCTGGGACTCCGAACAACATTCGGTTACCAAATCACATAACTCATAGAATACAAAATCGTCATCGAACGTTAAGCGTGCGAACCCTATGGGTTCGAGAACTATGTAGACATGACCGAGACACCTCTCCAGTCAATAACCAATAGAGGAACCTGGATGCTTATATCGGCTCCCACATATTCTACGAAGATCTTTATCGGTCGAACCGTTATGACAACATACGTTATTCCCTTTGTCATCGGTATGTTACTTGCCCAAGATTCGATCGTCGGTATCTTCATACCTAGTTCAATCTTGTTATCAACAAGTCTCTTTACTCATTCCGTAATGCATAATCCTGTAACTAACTCATTAGTCACTTCTCTTGCAAGGCTTCTTATGATGTGCACTATCGAGAGGGCCCAGAGATACCTCTCTGATACTTGGAGTGACAAATTCTAATCTTGATCTATGCCAACCCAACAAACACCTTCGGAGATACCTGTAGAGCATCTTTATAATCAGTCAGTTACATTGTGGCATTTGATAGCACACAAGGTATTCCTCCGGTATCCGGGAGTTGCATAATCTCATAGTCGGAGGAATATGTGCTACCTCTTGAACACTGCGTTGGTTTTCCCTTGAAGAGGAAAGGGTGATGCAGCAAAGTAGCGTAAGTATTTCCCTCAGTTTTTGAGAACCAAGGTATCAATCCAGTAGGAGGCTCCTCAAAAGTCCCACGCACCTACACAAACAAACAAGAACCTCTCAACCAATGCGATAAAGGGGTTGTCAATCCCTTCATAGAAACTTGTGAAAGTGAGATCTGATAGAGATAATAAGATAAGATAAATATTTTTGGTATTTTTATGATGTAGATTGTAAAGTAAAGATGCAAATAAAAGATAGGTGGAAAACTTATATGATAAAAGATAGACCCGGGGGCCATAGGTTTCACTAGTGGCTTCTCTCAAGATAGCATAAGTATTACGGTGGGTGAACAGATTACTATCGAGCAATTGATAGAAAAGTGCATAGTTATGAGAATATCTAGGCATGATCATGTATATAGGCATCACGTCCGCAACAAGTAGATCGAAACGATTCTGCATCTACTACTATTACTCCACACATTGACCTTCTCTTGCCTGCATCTAGAGTATTAAGTTCATAAGAACAGAGTAACGCATTAAGAAAGATGACATGATGTAGAGGGATAAACTCAAGCAATATGATATAAACCCCATCTTTTTATCCTCGAGGGCAACAATACAATACGTGCCTTGCTGCCCCTGCTATCACTGGGAAAGGACGCCGCAAGATTGAACCCAAAGCTAAGCACTTCTCCCATTGCAAGAAAGATCAATCTAGTAGGCCAAACCAAACTGATAATTCGAAGAGACTTGAAAAGATAACCAATCACACATAAAATAATTCAGAGGAGATTCAATTATTTCTCATAGATAAACTTGATCATAAACCCACAATTCATCGGATCTCGACAAACACACCGCAAAAAGAGTTACATCGAATAGATCTCCAAGAAGATCGAGGAGAACTTTGTATTGAGATTGAAAGAGAGGGAAGAAGCCATCTAGCTAATAACTATTGACCCAAAGTTCTGTGGTAAACTACTCACAACTCATCGGAGAGGCCTTGGAGATGATGTAGAGGCCCTCCGTGGTCGATTCCCCCTCCGACGGAGCTACGACGAAGGCTCCAAGATGGGATCTCACAGATACAGAAGGTTGCGGCGGTGGAATTATGTGTTTGTGGTGCTCTCCGATGTTTTCAGGGTACAGGAGAATATATAGGCGAAGGAGGTAGGTCGGTTGAGCCACGAGGGGCCACGAGGGTGGGGGCGCACCCACCCCCCTGGGGCACGCCGGGCACCCTCGTGGCCGCCTCGTCTGTTGCTTGACGTCCAATCCAAGTCTCCTGGTTTGCATTTGTTCCAAAAAGATCGCTCCCGAAGGTTTCATTCCGTTTGGACTCCGTTTGATATTCCTTTTCGTCGAAACACTGAAATAGGAAAAAAAACAGCAATTCGAGCTGGGCCTCCGGTTAGTAGGTCATTCCCAAAAATGATATAAAAGTGTAAAGTAAAGCCCATAAACATCCAAAACAGGTAATATAATAGCATGGAACAATAAAAAAATTATAGATACATTGGAGACGTATTGATGACCCACAAGTATAGGGATCTATCGTAGTCCTTTCGATAAGTAAGAGTGTCGAACCTAACGAGGAGTAGAAGGAAATGATAAGCGGTTTTCAGCAAGGTATTCTCTGCAAGTACTGAAATAAGTGGTAACAGATAATTTTGTGATAAGATAAATTGTAACGAGCGACAAGTAACAAAAGTAAATAAGGTGCAGCAAGGTAGCCCAATACTTTTTGTAGCAAAGGACAAGTCGGAACAAACTCTTATAATAAGAAAAACGCTCCCGAGGACACATGGGAATATCGTCAAGCTAGTTTTCATCACGCTCATATGATTCGCGTTCGGTACTTTGATAATTTGATATGTGGGTGGACCGGTGCTTGGGTGCTGTTCTTACTTGAACAAACATCCCACTTATGATTAACCTCTATTGCAAGCATCTACAACTACAACAAAAGTATTAAGGTAAACCTAACCATAGCATGAAACATATGGATCCAAATCAGCCCCTTACGAAGCAACGCATAAACTAGGGTTCAAGATTCTGTCACTCTAGCAACCCATCATCTACTTATTACTTCCCAATGCCTTCCTCTAGGCCCAAACAATGGTGAAGTGTTATGTAGTCGACGTTCACATAACACCACTAGAGGTTATACACCATACATCTCATCAAAATATCGAACGAATACCAAATTCACATGACTACTAATAGCAAGACTTCTCCCGTGTCCTCCGTAACAAATGTAACTACTCACAAAGCATATTCATGTTCATAATCAGAGGGGTAATAATATGCATAAAGGATATGAACATATGATCTTCCACCAAGTAAACCAACTAGCATCAACTACAAGGAGTAATCAACACTACTAGCAACCTACTAGCACCAATCCCGGACTTAGAGACAAGAATTGGATACAAGAGATGAACTAGGGTTTGGAGATGAGATGGTGCTGGTGAAGATGTTGATGGCGATTGCCCTCTCCCGATGAGAGGAGCGTTGGTGCTGATGATGGCGATGATTTCCCCCTCCTAGTAGGAAGTGTCCCTGGCAGCACAGCTCTGCCGGAGCCCTAGATTGGTTCCGCCAAGGTTCCGCCTCGTGGCGGCGGAGTCTCGTCCCAAAAGGTTGCTTGCTCTTTTTTTCTCATCGAAAGACTTCATATAGGAGAAGATGGACGTCGGAGAGCCACCAGGGGGCCCACGAGGTAGGCGGGCGCGCCCAGGGGGGAGGGGGAGCCCCCCACCCTCGTGAGCAGGGTGTGGGCCACCTGGCCTTCATCTTTGGCAACGATTTTTCTTTATTTATTTTAAGGTATTCCATGGAGTTTCAGGACTTTTGGAGTTGCGCAAAATAGCCCTTCAATATTTGCTCCTTTTCCAGCCCAGAATTCCAGCTGCAGGCATTCTCCCTCTTCATGTAAACCTTGTAAAATAAGAGAGAATAGCCATAAGTATTGTGACATAACGTGAAATAACAGCCCATAATTCGATAAATATCAATATAAAAGCATGATGCAAAATGGACGTATCACGTATCAATATGTATTTGACATGAAGGAAGCAATAGCAATAAAACTGAACAATCATTATGCTAAGCTAACAGATGGGTCTTGTCCATCACATCATTCTACTAATGATGTGATCCCATTAATCAAATGAAAAAACATGTCTATGGTTAGGAAACTTAACCATCTTTGATTAACGAGCTAGTCTAGTAGAGGCTTACTAGGGACACAATATTTTTTCTTTGTATTCACACATGTATCAAGTTTCTGGTTAATACAATTCTAGCATGAATAATAAAAATTTATCATGAAATAAGGAAATATAAAATAACAACTTTATTTATTGCCTCTAGGGCATATTTCTTCAGTTGTGACATTCACTTGTTCGGAGAGATTAGCATCAACTTCTTCTTTGGTGAGTGGAGGATCATCTTGATCAGTAGAATCGCTTTCAGATATAGCAGGCTTAGCAGGTATTTTCCTTGGTTCACTCTTTTTCTTTAGAGCAGTAGATTTTGGATCATGTTTGTTCTTTGTGCACCATTCTGCTTTTCCTTCAACATTTTTCTTCTCTACGTCTGACTTGATGAGATGATGATTTTCTTCTTCTATTGCCTGCTCCTTTTCAGCCTTCTTGGCTATCTTTTCAGCATTCTGAATGTGCTTGGCCTTTTCTTCAGGAAAAGATTCTGGAGTTAAGAGAGATGAATCATGAGCGTTTGGAGGTGGAGTAGGCCTTTCCTGGTGCTCACCTCCCCCGATGAGTCCAATTCTGCGAAAATCACCCCACAGGGGATGGAAGGCAAAGTTCTTTGCATAGTGAGGATGAACCATCTTGTAGTGAAACCACTTCCGAACCCAGTGACGCTGAATCATTCGCACACGCCTCTTTCTCTGAGTTGAGTCCTATCCTGGTACTATGTTATAATCATCGTGTGAGATGTACTGAGCTGAATTGGTGATTGGTTGCCTACCACCTTTCCTTTTCTTTGGAGCTTCTGCCTCTTGCTCATTTGCATTTTGTTCGGATCTCTTCCTCTTGCTGGTTGATGGGCCTACCGTTGGGTGATGACCCACAAGTATATGGAGTCAATTGTAGCCTTTTTGATAAGTAAGAGTTTTGAACCCAACGAGGAGCAGAAGGAAATGACAAGTGGTTTTCAGCAAGGTATTCTCTGCATGTGCTAAAATTGTAAGTAGCGGAGTAGTTTGTTAGAAAGATAATTTTTAACGAGCAAGTAATGACAGTAGTAACAAAAGTGCAGCAAGGTAGACCAATCCTTTTGAGGCAAAGGACATGCCAAAATGGTTTCTTATGATAAGCAAAGTGTTCTTGAGGGTACACAGGAATTTCATCTAGTCACTTTCATCATGTTGGCTTAATCCATGTTCGGTACTTTGATAATTTGATATGTGGGTGGACCGGTGCTTAGGTGTTGTTCTTACTTGAACAAACCTCCTACTTATGATTAACCCTCTCGCAAGCATCAGCAACTACGAGAAAAGTATTAAGAATAAATTCTAACCATAGCATTAAACTTTTGGATCCAATCGGTCCCTTATGGAATAGCGCATAAACTAGGGTTTAAGCTTCTGTCACTCTCGTAACCCACCATCTAATAACTACTCCACAATGCATTCCCTTAGGCCCAAATATGGTGAAGTGTCATGTAGTCGACGTTCACATGACACCACTAAGAGAATGGAAACATACATACTATAAAAATATCGAACACATATCAAGTTCACATGATTACTTGCAACATGATTTCTCTCGTGACCTCAAGAATGAAAGTAACTACTCACAAATGATAAACATGCTCAAGATAAGAGGGGTATTAAATAGAATAATGGATCTGAACATATAATCTTCCACCAAATAAACCATATAGCAATCAAATACAAGATGTAATCAACACTACTAGTCACCCACAAGCACCAATCTATAGTTTTGATACAAAGATTGAACACAAGAGATGGACGAGGGTTTGAGAGGAGTTGGTGCTATGAAGATGTTGATGAATATAGCCCTCCCCAAGATGGGAGAGTTGTTGGTGATGATGATGACGATGATTTCCACCTCCGGGAGGGAAGTTCCCCCGATGGATTCGCTAAGCTGGAGGGCAAAAGTGCTCCCGCCCAAGTTCCGCTTCGAGGTGGCGGTGCTTCGTCCCGAGTGTCCTCCTCTAATCATTTCTAGGTCAAAATGACTTATATACCAGAAGATGGGCGCCGGAGGTGGGTCGAGGAGGGAAGCACCCACCAGGGCGCGCCTGGGCCTCCTAGCGCGCCCAGGTGGGTTGTGCCCACCTGGTGGCCCTCCTATGGTACTTGTTTGCTCCATTTATTAAATATTCCACAAAAAATCTTCGGGGAGTTTCAGCTCATTTGGAGTTGTGCAAAATAGAGAAAGATAGGGGCTTATAGTCTTGCCCCACAACATTTTTACCTCAAGGGTAATGTCAACAATAATAATTCATACTCCCCTACATCCAATTAGATATATATATATATATATATATATATATCATGTTCTTTCCAACATGCCGGGCTTGCCAAAGGATAAAATGAAAAAGGAAAGGTGAAGATCACCGTGACTCTTGCATAAAGTAGAGGATAATAATAAAAGATAGGCCCTTCGCAGAGGGAAGCAGAGGTTGCCATGCGCTTTTATGGTTGGATGCACAAAATCTTAATGCAAAAGAACGTCACTTTATATTGCCCCTTGTATGTGAACCTTTATTATGCAGTCCATCGCTTTTATTGCGTCCACAACAAGTTCGCACAAAGCTTATTTCTCTGCACTAATAAGTCATGCATATTTAGAGAGCAATTTTTATTGCTTGCACCGATGACAACTTACTTGAAGGATCTTACTCAATCCATAGGTAGATATGGTGGACTCTCATGGCTAAACTGGTTTAAGGATATTTGGAAGCACAAGTAGTATCTCTACTTGGTGCTGAGAATTTGGCTAGCATGAGGGGGAAAGGCAAGCTCAACATGTTAAAGGAACCATGGCAACATACTTTATCTCAGATATAAGAAAACATAACTCATTATGTTGTCTTCCTTGTCCAACATTAACTCTTTAGCATGTCATATTTTAATGAGTGTTCCCAATCATAAAAGATGTCAATGATAATATATCTATATGTGAAACCTCTCTCTCCTTA
Organism: Triticum dicoccoides; assembly: GCF_002162155.2. Lineage (NCBI taxonomy): Eukaryota > Viridiplantae > Streptophyta > Magnoliopsida > Poales > Poaceae > Triticum > Triticum dicoccoides. The sequence goes on along the minus strand of NC_041381.1, from coordinate 455,716,605 downwards.
TTATTTCCTATCAATTGCAACGATTACCAAAGCTATATTTGCCAACTCCCAACAACTTTTAATCATCATACTCTTTCTATGTGAAGTCATTACTTTCAATAAGATCAATATGAGCTCTTTGTTTCTTTTTATTCTCTTCTTTTATTCACTCAAGATCATGGCAAAGTAATCAAGCCCTTGACTCAACACTAATCTTTATTAAATATAGCTCACGGACTCGATTGGATAGAGGGATCATAAAGCAAAACTTCAAAACTAAATCATGCCATGACTTTATTCTACTATATGAAGATACTACTACTAGGATCGAACTAAGAAAAATGGTAAAGATAGGAGTTGTGATAGTGATACGATACCGGGGCACCTCCCCCAAGCTTGGCAGTTGCCGAGGGGAGTGCCCATACCCATGTGATTATGTCTCCTTCTTTGTTGTTGGCGGTGGAGGTGTTGTTGATGATGCAAGCTTGTCGTCCACCTTCCATGGCATAGGCTCACCCTCATAGAAGGATGATCGAGTCTCCGGAATCCTCATATCTGCAATGGAAACAACTCAAAACGAAAACAGAGGATATTTGCGTGATACGGTCGTCAAAACCTTCGGGAGAATATATAATGAATTTTTACAGACCAAAATACGTATCATGGAAGAAAGCGGAGTCCGCAGGGCACACGAGGTGCTCACGAGGTAGGGGGGCGCGCCCAGGGGGAGGGGGCGCGCCCTCCACCCTCGTGGAGGCCTCCTGTCCTCCCCGAACTGCTACTTATTTTTCTATTTTTCTAAATATTCCAAAACGGAGAAATATTGCCTTAGAATTTGTTTTGGAGTCGGTTTACTTACCGTAACACATACCTATTCCTTTTTGGAGTCTGGAACGTTCTGAAAAGTGTCCCTTATGTATTCCTTCGGGGTTACGGTTTCAATAATATTAGTTTCAACATTTATAGGATTACCTGAGATGTAGTGTTTGATCCTTTGACCGTTTACCACCTTCGGATTTGTGCCTGCGAAGTTGTTGATTTGTATGGCACCGGAACGATAGACCTCCTCGATAACGTAGGGACCTTCCCATTTAGGGAGAAGTTTTCCTGAAAAAAATCTTAAACGGGAGTTGTATAGCAATACATAATCACCTAAATTAAACTCACGCTTTTGTATCCTTTTATCATGCCATCTTTTAACTTTTTCTTTAAACAACTTGGCATTTTCATAAGCTTGGGTTCTCCATTCATCAAGTGAGCTAATATCAAATAATCTCTTCTCACCGGCAAGTTTGAAATCATAGTTGATCTCTTTAATAGCCCAATATGCCTTATGTTCTAGTTCGAGAGGTAAGTGACATGCTTTTCCATAAACCATCTTATACGGAGACATACCCATAGGATTCTTATATGCAGTTCTATAGGCCCATAATGCATCATCAAGTTTCTTGGACCAATTCTTTCTAGACCTATTAACAGTCTTTTGCAAAATTAATTTGAGCTCTCTATTGCTCAATTCTACTTGACCACTAGACTGTGGGTGATAAGGAGATGCAATTCTATGATTAAGGTCATATTTAGCAAGCATTTTACGGAAAGCACCATGAATAAAATGTGAACCACCATCAGTCATTAAATATCTAGGGACTCCAAACCTCGGAAAAATAACTTCCTTAAGCATTTTAATAGAAGTGTTATGATCAGCACTACTAGTTGGAATAGCTTCTACCCACTTAGTAACGTAATCAACAGCAACTAAAATATGTGTGTATCCATTAGAGGCAGGAAAGGTCCCATATAATCAAAGCCCCAAACATCAAATGGTTCAATAACAAGTGAATAATTCATAGGAATTTCTTGACGTCTACTAACATTACCAATTCTTTGACATTCATCACAAGATAAAACAAACTTACGGGCATCCTTGAAGAGAGTAGGCCAATAAAAACCAGATTGCAATACCTTATGTGCAGTTCTATCTCAGGCGTGGTGTCCTCCATAAGCTTCGGAGTGACACTTGCGTAGGATCTGTTCCTCTTCATGCTCAGGCACACAACGTCTAATAACACCATCTACTCCTTCTTTATAAAGATGTGGGTCATCCCAAAAGTAATGTCGCAAATCATAAAAGAACTTTTTCTTTTGTTGGTATGTAACTTTTTCTTTTGTTGGTATGTGAAGCTAGGTGGTATAAATTTAGCAACAATATAATTAGCATAATCAGCATACCATGGAGTGCTAAGAGAAGTTCTTACGACATTTAATTGTTCATCAGGAAAGCTATCATCAATAGGTAATGGGTCATCAAGAACATTCTCTAACCTAGATAAGTTGTCTTCAACGGGGTTCTCAGCTCCTTTTCTATCAACAATATGTAAATCAAATTCTTGTAGCAAGAGAACCCATCTAATAAGTCCAGGTTTAGCATCTTTCTTTTCCATAAGATATTTAATAGCAGCATGATCGGTGTGAATAGTTACTTTAGAATCAACAATATAGGGTCTGAATTTATCACAAGCAAACACCACTGCTAAAAATTCCTTTTCGGTAGTAGCATAATTTCTTTGAGCATTGTCTAGAGTCTTACTAGCATAATGGATAACATTTAATTTCTTATCTACTCTTTGCCCTAGAACAGCACCTACATCATAATCACTAGCATCACACATAATTTCAAAGGGTAAATTCCAATCAGGTAGCTGAACAATAGGTGCAGAGACTAATGCTTTCTTAAGTATTTCAAATGCTTCTACACAATCATCATCAAAGACAAATGGTACATCTTTTTGTAACAAATTAGTTAGAGGCCGAGAAATTTTTGAGAAGTCCTTAATGAACCTCCTATAAAACCCGGCGTGACCAAGGAAACTTCTTATACCTTTGATGTCCTTGGGACATGGCATCTTTTCAATAGCATCAACCTTGGCTTTATCAACTTCAATAGCTCTTTCAGAAACTTTGTGTCCCAAAACAATACCTTCATTAACCATAAAGTGGCACTTTTCCAATTCAAGACAAGATTAGTTTCTTCACATCTCTGCAAAACTCGATCAAGATTTCTCAAGCAATCATCGAAAGAGGAACCATAGACGGAAAAATCGTCCATGAAAACCTCACAAATCTTTTCACAAAAGTCAGAGAATATAGCCATCATGCATCTTTGAAAGGTAGCAGGTGCATTACATAAACCAAAAGGCATACGTCTATAAGCAAAAGTACCAAAAGGGCATGTAAAAGTAGTCTTTGATTGATCTTTAGCCGACACAGGTATTTGAGAGAAACCAGAATAACCATCTAGAAAGCAATAATGCGTATGTTTGCATAATCTTTCTAGCATTTGGTCAATAAAAGGTAAGGGGTAATGATCTTTCTTAGTAGCTTTATTTAATTTGCGGAAATCAGTTACCATCCTATTACCTGTGATAATTCTTTGCGCAATTAATTCATCTTTATCATTAGGGACAACAGTAATACCTCCCTTCTTAGGGACACAATGGATAGGACTTACCAACTGACTATCAGCAACGGGATAAATTATACCTGCCTCCAGAAGCTTGAGTATTTCCTTTCTTACCACTTCTTTCATTTTAGGATTCAAACACCGTTGAGGATCACAAACTGGTTTGGCATCCGCTTCCAAATTTATTTTATGCTGACATAGAGTGCGACTAATGCCCTTAAGATCATCAACATTATATACAATAGCGGCACGGTGCTTCTTCAGAGTTTTCAATAATCTTTCTTCTTCATGCTCTGAAAGGTTAGCACTAATAATAACAGGATATATTTTCTTTTCATCAAGATAAGCATACTTAAGATTATCAGGCAACCGTTTAAGCTCAAACACGGGATCACCCTTGGGTGGAGGAGGATCCCCTAGGATTTCAACAGGCAAATTGTGTTTCAGAATAGGTTCTTGTTTAAAGAATACTTCATCTATTTCCCTTCTTTCATTCATAAACATATCATTTTCATGGTCTAGCAAATAATGTTCCAAAGGATCACTAGGAGGTACGGCAATAGAAGCAAGACCAATAATTTCATCCTTACTAAGCAATTCTTCCTCATGATGTTGTTTACTAAATTTAGAGAAATTAAACTCATGAACCATATCATCCAAGCCAACAGTAACAACATTCTTTTTGCAGTCTATCGTAGCATTAACAGTATTCAAGAAGGGTCTACCAAATATAATGGGACAAAAGTTATCTTGCGGAGAAGTAAGAACAAGAAAATCAGCAGGGTATTTAGTTTTCCCACACAAGACTTCAACATCTCTAACAATCCCAATTGGTGAAATAGTATCTCTATTGGCAAGTTTAATTGTGACATCAATACCTTCTAATTCAGCAGGTGCAACTTCATTCTTAATTTCTTCGTATAAAGTATGTGGTATAACACTAGCACTCGCACCCATATCACATAAGCCATGGTAACAATGATCTCCTATTTTAACAGAAATAACAGGCACGCCTACCACAGGTCTATGTTTATCTTTAGCATAGGGTTTAGCAATTCTAGCAGTTTCACCTTCGAACTGAATAATATGCCCATCAATATTATTAGACAAGAGATCTTTAACAATTGCAATATTGGGTTCTACTTTAACTTGCTCAGGAGGTACATAAGTTCTGATATTGCTTTTACGAACAACAGTTGAAGCTTTAGCATGATCCTTTACTCTAACAGGGAAAGGTGGTTTCTCAACATAAGAGGTGGGAACAATAGGATCATTATAAGTGATAGTCTTTTCTTCAACTTTAATAGGTGCAACTACTTTTACTTCTATGGGAGGATGATATTTAAACCACTTCTCCTTAGGGAGATCAACATAAGTAGCAAAAGATTCATAGAAAGAAGCTACTATCTCAGAGTCAAGTCCATATTTAGTGCTAAACTTACGGAAAATATCGGTATCCATAAAGATTTAACACAATCAAACTTAGGTGTCATACCTGACTCCTTACCTTTGTCGAGGTCCTAATCTTCAGAGTTGCGTTTAATTCTATCCAATAAATTCCATCTGAATTCAATAGTCTTCATCATAAAAGAGCCAGCACAAGAAGTATCGAGCATGGTGCGATTGTTATCAGAAAGCCAAGCATAAAAATTCTGAAGAATTGTTTCTCTTGAGAGGTCATGATTGGGGCATGAATATAACATTGATTTAAGCCTCCCCCAAGCTTGAGTGATGCTTTCTCCTTCGCGAGGACAAAAATTATATATATAATTGCGATCACGATGAACAAGATGCATAGGGTAATACTTTTGATGAAATTCCAATTTCACTCTTTTATAGTTCCATGATCTCGTATCACATAGCCTATACCATGTCAATGCGTCTTCCTTCAAAGATAAAGGAAAAGCCTTCTTATTAACAACATCATCGGGTATACCTGCAAGCTTAAATAGTCCACAAATATCATCCACATAGCGAAGATGCTCGTCAGGATGCTTTGTTCAATCTCCTGTAAAAGTATTAGCCAGCAGTTTTTCAATGATACCCGAAGGAAATTCAAAAGGAGTTTCATTTTCAATAGGTTCAGTAGGTTGAGGGGCAACTCTTTGATCTACTGGAAGGGGTGAAGATACCCCGAACAAGCCCCTCATAGAATTACTTTCCATAGAAACAAGTGACAGAAAATTTCAGCACACTATATAAAATTTTCCTTACCAAATTCCACCTACCAAAGGCACTACACTCCCCGGCAACGGTTCCAGAAAAGAGTCTTGATGACCCACAAGTATAGGGTATCTATCGTAGTCCTTTCGATAAGTAAGAGTGTCGAACCCAACGAGGAGCAGAAGGAAATGATAAGCGGTTTTCAGCAAGGTATTCTCTGCAAGTACTGAAATAAGTGGTAACAGATAGTTTTGTGATAAGATAAATTGTAACGAGCAACAAGTAACAAAAGTAAATAAGGTGCAGCAAGGTAGCCCAATCCTTTTTGTAGCAAAGGACAAGACGGAACAAACTCTTATAATAAGAAAAGCGCTCTCGAGGACACATGGGAATATCGTCAAGCTAGTTTCATCACGCTCATATGATTCGCATTCGGTACTTTGATAATTTGATATGTGGGTGGACCGGTGCTTGGGTGCTGTTCTTACTTGAAAAAACATCCCACTTATGATTAACCTCTATTGCAAGCATCCGCAACTACAAAAAAAGTATTAAGGTAAACCTAACCATAGCATGAAACATATGGATCCAAATCAGCCCCTTACGAAGCAACGCATAAACTAGGGTTCAAGCTTCTGTCACTCTAGCAACCCATCATCTACTTATTACTTCCCAATGCCTTCCTCTAGGACCAAATAATGGTGAAGTGTTATGTAGTCGACGTTCACATAACACCACTAGAGGTTAGACAACATACATCTCATCAAAATATCGAACGAATACCAAATTCACATGACTACTAATAGCAAGACTTCTCCCGTGTCCTCAGGTACAAACGTAACTACTCACAAAGCATATTCATGTTCATAATCAGAGGGGTAATAATATGCATAAAGGATCTGAACATATGATCTTCCACCAAGTAAACCAACTAGCATCAACTACAAGGAGTAATCAACACTACTAGCAACCTACTAGCACCAATCCCGGACTTAGAGACAAGAATTGGATACAAGAGATGAACTAGGGTTTGGAGATGAGATGGTGCTGGTGAAGATGTTGATGGAGATTGCCCTCTCCCGATGAGAGGAGCGTTGGTGATGACGATGGTGATGATTTCCCCCTCCCGGAGGGAAGTGTCCCCGGCAGAACAGCTCTGCCGGAGCCCTAGATTGGTTCCGC
>NC_041381.1:455609632-455709529 GCF_002162155.2 Triticum dicoccoides | reverse complement strand
GCTCTGCCAGAGCCCTAGATTTGTTCCGCCAAGGTTCCGCCTGTGGCGGCGGAGTCTCGTCCTGAAAGGTTGCTTGCTCTTTTTTTCCCATCAAAAGACTTCATATAGGAGAAGATGGACGTCGGAGAGCCACCAGGGGGCCCACGAGGTAGGGGGGCACATCCAGGGGGGAGGGGCGCGCCCCCCACCCTCGTGAGCAGGGTGTGGGCCCCCTAGCCTTCATCTTTGGCGACGATTTTTCTTTATTTATTTTAAGGTATTCCGTGGAGTTTCAGGACTTTTGGAGTTGCGCAGAATAGCCCTTCAATATTTGCTCCTTTTCTAGCCTAGAATTCCAACTGCCGGCGTTCTCCCTCTTCATGTAAACCTTGTAAAATAAGAGAAAATAGCCATAAGTTTTGTGACATAACGTGAAATAACATCCCATAATGCGATAAATATCAATATAAAAGCATGATGCAAAATGGTCGTATCACGTATCAATTTGTATTTGACATGAAGGAAGCAATAGCAATAAAACTGAACAATCATTATGCTAAGCTAATAGATGGGTCTTGTCCATCACATCATTCTACTAATGATGTGATACCATTCATCAAATGAAAAAACATGTCTATGGTTAGGAAACTTAACCATCTTTGATTAATGAGCTAGTCTAGTAGAGGCTTACTAGGGACACAATATTTTTTTTCTTTGTATTCACACATGTATCAAGTTTCCGGTTAATACAATTCTAGCATGAATAATAACCATTTATCATGAAATAAGGAAATATAAAATAACAACTTTATTTATTGCCTCTAGGGCATATTTCTTTAGTTGTGACATTCACTTGTTCGGAGAGATTAGCATCAACTTCTTCTTTGGTGAGTGGAGGATCATCTTGATCAGTAGAATCGCTTTCAGATATAGCAGGCTTAGCAGGTATTTTCCTTGGTTTACTCTTTTTCTTCAGAGTAGCAGATTTTGGATCATGTTTATTCTTTGTGCACCGTTCTGCTTTTCCTTCAACCTTTTTCTTCTCAACGTCTGACTTGATGAGATGATGATTTTCTTCTTCTGTTGCCTGCTCCTTTTCAGCCTTCTTGGCTCTCTTTTCAGCATTCTAAATGTGCTTGGCCTTTTCTTCCGGAAAAGATTCTGGAGTTAAGAGAGATGAATCATGAGCGTTTGGAGGTGGAGTAGGCCTTTCCTGGTGCTCACCTCCCCCGATGTGTCCAATTTTGCGAAAATCACCCCACAGGGGATGGAAGGCAAAGTTCTTTGCATAGTGAGGATGAACCATCTTGTAGTGAAACCACTTCCGAACCCAGTGACGCTGAATCTTTCGCACACGCCTCTTTCTCTGAGTTGAGTCCTCTCCTGGTACTATGTTATAATCATCGTGTGAGATGTACTGAGCTGAATTGGTGATTGGTTGCCTACCACCTTTCCTTTTCTTTGGAGCTTCTGCCTCTTGCTCATTTGCATTTTGTTCGGATCTCTTCCTCTTGCTGGTTGATGGGCCTACCATTGGGTGATGACCCACAAGTATATGGCGCCAATTGTAGCATTTTTGATAAGTAAGAGTGTTGAACCCAACGAGGAGCAGAAGGAAATGACAAGTGGTTTTCAGCGAGGTATTGTCTACAAGTGCTAAAATTGTAAGTAGTGGAGTAGTTTGATAGAAAGATAATTTGTAACGAGCAAGTAACGACAGTAGTAACAAAAGTGCAGTAAGGTAGACCAATCCTTTTGAGGCAAAGGACATGCCAAAATGGTTTCTTATGATAAGCAAAGTGTTCTTGAGGGTACACGGGAATTTCATCTAGTCACTTTCATCATGTTGGCTTAATTCGTGTCCGGTACTTTGATAATTTGATATGTGGGTGGACCGGTGCTTAGGTGTTGTTCTTACTTGAACAAACCTCCTACTTATGATTAACCCTCTCGCAAGCATCCGCAACTACGAGAAAAGTATTAAGAATAAATTATAACCATAGCATTAAACTTTTGGATCCAATCGGTCCCTTATGGAATAGCGCATAAACTGGGGTTTAAGCTTCTGTCACTCTTGTAACCCACCATCTAATAACTACTCCACAATGCATTCCCTTAGGCCCAAATATGGTGAAGTGTCATGTAGTCGACGTTCACATGACACCACTAAGAGAATGGCAACATACATACCATAAAAATATCGAACACATATCAAGTTCACATGATTACTTGCAACATGATTTCTCTCGTGACCTCAAGAACGAAAGTAACTACTCACAAATGATAAACATGCTCAAGATCAGAGGGGTATTAAATAGCATAATGGATCTGAACATATAATCTTCCACCAAATAAACCATATAGCAATCAAATACAAGATGTAATCAACACTACTAGTCACCCACAAGCACCAACCTATAGTTTTGATACAAAGATTGAACACAAGAGATGGACGAGGGTTTGAGAGGAGTTGGTGTTGTGAAGATGTTGATGAAGATAGCCCTCCCCAAGATGGGAGAGTTGTTGGTGATGATGATGACGATGATTCCCCCCTCCGGGAGGGAAGTTCCCCCGATGGATTCGCTTTGCTGGAGGGCAAAAGTGCTCCCGCCCAAGTTCCGCTTCGAGGTGGCGGTGCTTCGTCCCAAGTGTCCTCCTCTAATCATTTCTAGGTCCAAATGACTTATATACCAGAAGATGGGCGCTGGGGGTGGGTCGAGGAAGGCAGCACCCACCAGGGCGCGCCTGAGCCCCCTGGCGCGCCCAGGTGGGTTGTGCCCGCCTGGTGGCCCTCCTCTGGTACTTATTTGCTCCAATATTTATTAAATATTCCACAAAAAATCTTCGGGGAGTTTCAGGTCATTTGGAGTTGTGCAAAATAGGTAGCTTGGCGTAGCTTTTTCAAGTGCAGATTTCCAGCTGCCAGAATTCTCCCCCTTGGTGCATACCTTGCATATTAAGAGAGAAAATGCATTAGAATTACTCCAAATAGCATTATTATACAATAAAACAATATAAATAACAGTAGGAAAACATGATGCAAAATGGACATATCAACTCCCCCAAGCTTATACCTTGCTTGTCCTCAAGCGAAAACCAAAATCGAAAAACATGTCCGCGTCTTAGAGAGAGAGGTGTCGATACAAACAAAAATACGGACATAGCAGCATCATGTGACTTATTATAACAACAACAAACTTTAATATAGACCTTTTATCATAGAACTTTTTATCATAGACTTCTCATGAACAAGTGACAAATCATCACAACATCGAAGTATAAAGCATAAACTCTATTGGAAACCAACAAACTATGTTCTCAGTCAACTTTGCAACTACAATTCATCATCTTTTCAGGAAGGGTCACGTATCGGAGCCTTTAGGCAAGTCCACATACTCAACCATCATTTAGTCTTCTATGATTGCTAACACTCACCGCGTACACATGAGCAAAACGTTTCAACCGGACACAAAGGAAGATAGGGGCTTATAGTTTCGCCTCCCAACGCACTCACCTCAAGGGTGATGTCAACAATACTAACTCATGCTACCCATATTCAACTGGAGATATGTGCCTAGATCTTTCCTCACCACATGATGCTTGCCAAAGGAGAAAAATAAAAGGAATAGAGAGAAAAACTGTGACTCTTGCATGAAAGTAAATACATGAAAGTAAAAGATAGGCCCTTCGCAGAGGGAAGCAGAGGTTGCCATGCACTTTTTGTTTGTATGCTCAACCCTTAGTGCAAGAGAACGCCACGTTATATTGCCCCTTGTGATGGCAACCTTTATTATGCAGTCTATCGCTTTTATTCTTCACCATTGCAAGTTCGTACAACGCTCAATTTTCCCTTACACTAAATGATCTCACATTTTTATAAGCAATTTTTATTGCCCTTTTTGCACCGATGACAACTTACTAGAAGGGTCTTACTCAATCCATAGGTAGGTATGGTGGACTCTCAAACAAGATAGGGTTTAAGGGTTTTGGATGCACAAGTAGTATCTCTACTGAGTGCGGAGTTTTTGGCTAGTAAAGGTAGGGGCAAGCACCACATGTTGAAGGATCTATGACAATATAACTTCTATGTGAATATGAACAAGCATCAATCATTAAGTTGTCTTCCTTGTCCAATGTCAACAATTTTGGCATATAATATTTTGATGGGTGCTCACAATCATAAAAGATTTCCATGATAGTATATTTATATGTGAATCTTCTCTTCCCTTATTAATTCTTTCATGTGTTGCATCATTGACCAATGCTATGTTTGTCAATATACAATAAAATTTTATACTTATACTTTTCCTTGTGTAATGTCATCACTTACCATAAGATTAGCATATGATTGTTTTCTTTTATTTCCTTTCTTTTTGTTGCATCAAGAAAGTAAAGAAGGCAAAACTCAAACTATACTTTATTATATCTCGCACACGATTACAAGGATTGATCACTAAGAAAAATCATAAAAAGAAAGGATCAAACTAAACTTTTATCCATCTAATAGCAAAAGATAACCGTTGATCTAACTAAGAAAGTAAGGCCAAAAGATAGTGGAGATTGATACAATACCGGGGCACCTCCCCCAAGCTTGGCGAAAGCCAAGGGGAGTGCCCATACCCAATACTCAGTTTTCTTTTGGTGGTGATGAAGAATATGGTGGTGATGAAGTAGAAGAAATCCGGTCCTGAAGGATCAAGAGGCTCTCCAATCTTCGGATGACTCTCCACAGGGAAGCAATGTGCTCCATATGCAAAATAGTTTCATGATTGAGATACTTATATTGTATACGAACCGTATTAATGATCCTGAAGGCTGCAATCTCTACGGGGGTAAGATGAGTGATGTCTACTACGCAACCTTCTTCTTGAAGACGTTGTTGGGCCTCAAAGTGCAGAGGTTTATAGGACAGTAGCAAATTTCCCTCAAGTGGATGACCTAAGGTTTATCAATCCATGAGAGGTGTAGGATGAAGATGGTCTCTCTCAAACAACCCTGCAACCAAATAACAAAGAGTCTCTTGTGTCCCCAACACACCCAATACAATGGTAAATTGCATAGGTGCACTAGTTCGGTGAAGAGATGGTGATACAAATGCAATATGGATGGTAGATATAGGTATTTGTAATCTGAAAATATAAAAACAGCAAGGTAACTAATGATAAAAGTGAGCGTAAACGGTATTGCAATGGTAGGAAACAAGGCCTAGGGTTCATACTTTCACTAGTGCAAGTTCTCTCAACAATAATAACATAATTTGATCAAATAACTATCCCTCAACATGCAACAAAGAGTCACTCCAAAGTCACTAATAGGGAGAACAAACGAAGAGATTATTGTAGGGTGCGAAACCACCTCAAAGTTATCCTTTCTAATCGATCTATTCAAGAGTCCGTAGTAAAATAACACGACGCTATTCTTTCCGTTCGATCTATCATAGAGTTCGTACTAGAATTACACCTTAAGATACAAATCAACCAAAACCCTAATGTCACCTAGATACTCCAATGTCACCTCAAGTATCTGTGGGCATGATTATACGATATGCATCACACAATCTCAGATTTATCTATTCAACTAACACAAAGTACTTCAAATAGTGCCCCAAAGTTTCTACCGGAGAGTCAAGACGAAAACGTGTACCAACCCCTCTGCATAAGTTCATTGAACCCGCAAGTTAATCACCAAAACATACATCAAGTAGATCACGTGAATATCCCATTGTCACCACAGATAAGCACGGCAAGACATACATCAAGTGTTCTCAAATCCTTAAAGACTCAATTCGATAAGATAACTTTGAAGGGAAAACTCAATCCATTACAAGAGAGTAGAGGGGGAGAAACATCATAAGATCCAACTATAATAGCAAAGCTCGCGATACATCAAGATCGTGCCAAATCAAGAACGCGATAGAGAGAGAGAGAGAGATCAAACACATAGCTACTGGTACATACCCTCAGCCCCGAGGGTGAACTACTCCCTCCTCGTCATGGAGAGCACCGGGATGATGAAGATGGCCACCGGTGATGGATTCCCCCTCCGGCAGGGTGCCGAAATAGGGTCCCGATTGGTTTTTGGTGGCTACAAAGGCTTGCGGCGGCGGAACTCCCGATATATCTTCCTCCTCGATGTTTTTAGGGTATATGGATATATATATATATATATATATATATATATATATATATATATATATATATATATATATATATAGGCGAAAGAAGTCGGTCAGGGGAGCCACAAGGGGCCCGCGAGGGTGGGGGCGCGCCCAGGGGGTAGGGCGCACTTCCCTGCCTCGTGGCTTCCTCGTTGCTTCCCTAACGTCTACTCCAAGTCTCTTGGATTGCTTCCGTTCCAAAAATAACTCTCCCAAAGGTTTCATTCCATTTGGACTCCGTTTGATATTCCTTTTCTGCGAAACACTGAAATAGGCAAAAAAACAACAATCTGGGCTCGGCCTCCGATTAATAGGTTAGTCCCAAAAATAATATCAAAGTGTATAGTAAAGCCCATTAAACATCCAAAAAGGATAATATAATAGCATGGAGCAATCAAAATTTATAGATATGTTGGAGATGTATCAATGAGCATAGTAGGGTTCAAGGATATCTTCCTCTTCCTCATCAGCGGCAATGCTTACTCGTCCATCGGCACTTGATCTCCGGTGGCCTCCTTGCTCTTGTCCTCCTTTGTTGCCCCAACGGGGTCTTCTCTCTTCAACTCGATCTTCATCAACCAAGCATCTTCTTCCATATGATCAGAGGGGGAGAAGACATGATGCCTGGCTCAATAGATCTGACAGAAAATAGCAAGAAAAGAAAGCAGGAGATTTCTCCGCGATACGGAGGTCAACAGGTTCGGGAGGTATATATAGATTTTTTTATCTTGGGGAACAAGCAGAACGGAAGAAAAACAAAGACCGGAAAGTACCCGAGCTGGGCACAATGCACCTGGGCGCGCCCTGGTGTATCATGCCCACCAGGGTCACTTTCCTGGAAGTTTCTTATTTTCCTAATTTTCTAAATATTCCAAAACTGACAAAAAATATTTTTGCGGATTTTTTGGAGTCCGTTTACTTACCATATCACGCACCTCCTTATTTTCACGATTCTGGAGTGTTCTGGAAGGACTCTTTTATGTGTTCTTCCGGTGTCAAAGTTTGGATAAGATTGCTTTCAACATTAATGGGCATACATGAGCTATAGTGTTTTATTCGTTGCCCATTGACAACCTTCGGGTTTGTCCCTTCGGCATTATTCATTTTGATAGCTCCGGATTGATAGACCTCCTCGATGACATAGGGTCCTTCCCATTTGGAGAGGAGTTTTCCTGCAAAGAATCTGAAATGAGAGTCGTACAAAAGAACATATTCTCCTACTTTGAACTCACGCTTTTGGATTCTCTTGTCATGCCATCTTTTAACTTTTTCTTTGAATAACTTAGCATTTTCATAAGCCTGGGTTCTCCATTCATCTAATGAGCTAATATCAAATAACCTCTTTTCTCCAGCAAGTTTGAAATCACAATTGAGTTCTTTTATGGACCAAAATGCTTTGTGTTCTAACTCAAGAGGTAAATGACAAGCTTTTCCATAAACCATTTTATATGGAGACATACCCATAGGATTTTTGTAAGCTGTTCTATAAGCCCAAAGTGCATCATCTAATTTCTTAGACAAATTCTTCCGGGACCTATTAGCAGTCTTTTGTAAGATTATTTTTATTTCTCTATTGCTAAGTTCAACTTGACCACTAGACCGAGACTTTTAATTAGGTGACGCAATTCTATGGTTAACATCATACTTAGCAAGCATTTTACGGAAAGCACCATGAATAAAGTGTGAACCACCATCAGTCATTAAATATCTAGGGACTCCAAACCTTGGGAAAATAACTTCCTTAAGCATTTTAATAGAGGTGTTGTGATCATCACTATTGGTTGGAATAGCTTCTACCCACTTAGTAACATAATCAACAACAACCAAAATATGTGTATACCCATTAGAGGAAGAAAAAGATCCCATGAAGTCAAATCCCCAAACATCAAATGGTTCAACAGCAAGTGAATAATTCGTAGGCATTTCTTGACGCTTACCGATATTACCTATTCTTTGGCATTCATCACAAGATGAGACAAACTTACAGGCATCTTTGAAGAGAGTAGGCTAGTAAAAACCAAATTGCAATACCTTAGGAGCGGTTCTGTCTCCCGCGTGATTTCCTCTATTAGCTTCAGAGTGACATTTTCGTAGGATTTGTTCCTGTTCATGCTCAGGTACACAACGTCTAATAATACCATCTACTCCTTCTTTATAAAGATGTGGGCCATCCCAAAAGTAATGTCTTAAATCAAAGAAGAATTTTTTTTCTTTTGTTGGTATGTAAAGCTAGGTGGTATGTATTTAGCAACAATATAATTAGCATAGTCAGCATACCAAGGTGTACTATGAGAAACATTTATTGCAGCTAGATGTTCATCAGGGAAGCTATCATTAATTGGTTGTGGATCATCAAGAATATTTTCAAGTCTAGACAAGATATCAGCTACGGGGTTCTCTGCTCCTTTCCTATCAGTGATATGCAAATCAAATTCTTGCAGCAGGAGAAGCCACCTAATGAGTCTAGGTTTAGCATCTTTCTTTTCCATAAGATATTTTATAGCAGCATGACCGGTGTGAACAATTACTTTAGAATCAACAATGTAAGATCTGAATTTATCACAAGCAAACACCACTGCTAAGAATTCTTTTTCAGTAGTAGCATAGTTTCATTGAGCATTGTCTAGAGTTTTACTAGCATAATGAATAACATTTAGTTTATTATCAACTCTTTGTCCTAGAACAACACCAAGTTATAATCACTAGCATCACACATAATCTCAAAAGGCCAGTTCCAATCAGGTGGTTGAACAACAGGTGTAGCAATTAAGGATTTCTTTAGTGTTTCAAAGGCTTCCATGCAATCATCATCAAACACAAAGGGAATATCCTTTTGCAAAAGATTAGTAAGAGGCCTAGAAATTTTAGAAAAGTCTTTGGCAAACCTCCTATAGAAACCAGCATGACCAAGGAAACTACGAATACCTTTGATATCTTTAGGAAATGGCATTTTCTCAATTGCATCAACCTTGGCTTTTTCCACCTCAATGCCTCTTTCAGAAATTTTATGGCCCAAGAAAATACCTTTATTAACATAAAGTGGCACTTCTCCCAATTCAAGACAAGATTTGTTTGTTCACATCTCTGCAAAACTCCATAAATATTCCTTAAACAATCATCAAAAGACTTCCCATAAACAGAAAAGTCATCCATGAAAAGCTCAACAATATTTTCACAAAAATCAGAGATTATAGTAGTCATACATCTTTGAAAGGTAGAAGGTGCATTACATAAACCGAAAGGCATACGTCTATAAGCAAATGTTCCAAAAGAACAAGTAAAAGTGGTGTTTTCTTGATCAGATTGTAAAACATGTATTTGTGAAAAGCCAAAGTATCCTCAAGGAAGCAAAAATGTGTGTGCTTAGATAATCTTTTGAACATTTGATCGATGAAATGCAGAGGGTAATGATCTTTTCTAGTAGCTTTATTTAATTTTCTATAATCAATTACCATTCTATAGCCTGTGACAATTCTTTGTGGAATAAGCTCATTCTTATCATTAGGAACAATAGTAATGCCTCCTTTCTTAGGTACACAATGAACAGGACTTACCCATCTATTATCAGCTATAGGATAGATTATACCCGTTTCCAGAAGTTTCAATATTTCCGTTCTTACCACTTCTTTCATTTTCGGGTTTAACCGACATTGGTGATCAACAACGGGTTTAGCATCAGGTTCCATATTAATCTTGTGCTGACATAGAGTGGGACTAATGCCCTTAAGATCATCAAGAGTATATCCAATAGCAGCCCTGTGCTTCTTTAGAACTTTCAATAATCTTTCTTCTTCATGTTCTTAAAGGTTAGCACTAATAATAACAGGATATATCTTCTTTTCATCAAGATAAGCATATTTCAGAGTGTGGCAATTGTTTTAATTCAAACACAGGATCACCTTTAGGTGGAGGAGGACCTCCTAGAGTTTCAATAGGCAAATTGTGTTTAAGCAAAGGTTGTTGTTCGAAAAAGATTCTATCTATTTCATTTCTTTCACGCATATGCAAATCATTTTCATGGTCTAGCAAATATTGTTCCAAAGGACTAGTAGGAGGTACAGTAATAGAAGCAAGACCAATAATCTCATCCTTATTAGGCAAATCTTTCTTATGAGGTTGTTTACTAAACTTGGAAAAATTAAACTCATGAGATTCATCACCAAACCTAACACCGACAGTTTGTTTCTCACAATCTATTTTAGCATTGACAGTGTTCAAGAAAGGTCTACCAAAAATAATGGGACAAAAGTCATCTTGTGGGGTACTAAGAACAAGAAAATCAGTAGGGTATTTTATTTTCCCACACAAGACTTCAACATCTCTAAGAATCACAATTGGTGATATAGTATCTCTATTAGCAAGTTTAATAGTAACATCTATGTCTTCTATTTCAGCAGGTGCTATTTCATCTTTAATTTCTTGATATAAGGAGAAAGGAACAACACTCACACTAGCACCTAGGTCACATAACCCATGATAACAATGATCTCCTATCTTAACTGAGACAACAGGCATGCCAACAACTGGTCTATGCTTATCTTTTCCTTCTGGTTTGGCAATTCTAGAAGCTTCACCACAGAAGTAAATAACATTCCCATCAATATTATCCACTAAGAGATCTTTAACCATAGCAACACTAGGTTCAACTTTGATTTTTTCAGATGGTTTGGGTGTTCTAACATAACTTATGTTAACCACAGTTGAAGCTTTAGCATGCTCCTTCATCCTAACAGGAAAAGGTGTTTTTTCAATATAACAAGTGGAAACAACTGGATCAACATTGTAAATGATAGTTTCTCCTTTAGCTTTTGTTGGTTCTTTAACTTCTTCTTTAATAGGTGGGTGAAATTTAAACCACTTCTCCTTAGGGAGATCAACATG
Organism: Triticum dicoccoides; assembly: GCF_002162155.2. NCBI lineage: Eukaryota > Viridiplantae > Streptophyta > Magnoliopsida > Poales > Poaceae > Triticum > Triticum dicoccoides. The sequence goes on along the minus strand of NC_041381.1, from coordinate 455,698,512 downwards.
AGTAGAAAAAGATTCACAAAAGGAGGCTACTATCTCAGAGTCAAGTCCATATTTAGTGCTAAACTTTCAAAGCATTGGTATTCATAAAAGATTGAACACAATCAAACTTAGGTTCAATACCTGACTCTTTACCTTCATTGAGTTCCCAATCTTTATAGTTGCGTTTAATTCTTTCTAAAAGATCCCACCGGAATTCAATAGTCTTCTTCATAAAAGAACCAATACAAGAAGTATCGAGCATGGATTGATCATTACGAGAAAGCCGAGCATAAAACTTCTGAATAATAATTTCTCTTGAGAGCTCATGATTAGGGCATGAATATAACATTGACTTAATCCTCCCCCAAGCTAGAGCGATACTTTCTCCTTCACGAGGCCAAAAATTATATATATAATTCCGATCATGATGAACTAGATGCATAGGATAAAATTTCTGATGAAATTCCAATTTCAAACGGTTCCAGTTCTAAGATCCAATATCATCGCATATCCTATATCATGTCAATGCTTTTTCCCTTCAAAGATAAAGGGAAAACCTTCTTCTTAGCTTCATCTCCGGGCAAACCTGCAAGCTTAAACAATCCACAAATTTCATCCACATATATCAAGTGCATATCAGGATGTTCGGTTCCATCTCCTGCATAAGAATTAGCTAGCAGTTGCTCTAACATACCCGAAGAAATTTCATATTCAATATTTTCAGTAGGTGTAGTAGGTTGAGGCACTACAACAAACACCCCCATATACCAACACATATGTAGCAACGCACTATAGCATGTGTTGTTGTTGGGTTAACCCTCCCACCTCCCCACGAGCCACACAGACCTCTAACCTCTATCCACCACCACCACCTCGTTTGCCTAATATCATGCCTCTAAGGACGAAAGAAAAAATCCTCTCCGCCAATTCTATCCCTAGATTCCTCTCTCTCTCTGCCACCACCGATTCCAGTTAGCTTTGCCGCTCCCCTGCACTACTGATCCCCAGTTCAGATCCATCTTGTTGTTCTCCTCTAACCCGCGGCCTTCGCAATGTCCTACGCACCCCTGCCCATGCCCTGTAGAAACCCTAGTCACCATGGGTCGCCGGCGCAACTTTGGCGCCTCCGGTTTGTCGACCCACCACCCCGCAACTCTGGACAAGCAGCTATCGGCTTGGGCTCCACGGTGCTGCACTACGTCGGCTACCTCTACTCCGACGCAGACGATTCAGTAAGGCATTGACCCCCTCTGGTCCAACCCTCGCTGGTGTTCAGTGTGGCTTGGCTATCATGCCAAGCTTGTTTCTTTTTCAGCAATCTCGACGATGATTTATGCTACCTTGATCACTCGCCTGATCTATGCATCCATGCCACTCCACGCTCTGAGTTCTCCTCTGCAATTGTGTGCACACTGAAATACCATGTTGTAAGTACCAGGGAATCAATGTGTACTTAACTAATTTATGGCTATATTTTTGCTAATAACAGCTTGATGACATGATACATACAGTCTGACGTATTCTATAACTTATGTTTTCTCGAGATTGTATTCTGTAACTTCTTCATCGTGCTTGGTACAAATATTTTTATCTTCTATATCTATGCGAGAAAATGCTGCAACTCAAGGTAATGCTAACAATGCCTTAAAATTTTGATAGCTTTTAATTGGGAACTGACTGGCAGTATACAATTTTTTTGCTTCTTTGCACTGTTATCTTATTTCAGTTTCCTAACATACAGAAAAGCCCCAATATGTTATCTTCAGTTTGTAGTTGACTCTTCATTTATGCCGAGTATGTTGTACTAGCTGGACATCGTCATCGCTCAAATGTGTGGTAGGTGCCTTTGTTTACATACTTTAGTTCCTTATATAGTAGCACTTTCACACCAACTGGGCATGCTAAATTTAAGTTGAAAGTTTTCAACCTTTAGAATAAATTCAAGTTTAACGTTTCATATGCATGCGTGGTTTGTTATTAACTGCATTGTTATTTAGCTAGCTGGTACTAAGTTCTAGAAGGCATCCTCCTTCCAGAGCCAAATTTCTTAAATTTTAGAGAAAAAATAAATGTTTAGTCCATATGCATGTAAATCTTGATCTCGTCATCTATATTTCACCTTAATATTGTGCCATTCACAGGTACATATGCAAGCTGGGTTTTATTATATGTTCAATAGCAAAGAACTCACATTGTGAATTCTTGTTACCACTCCCTGAATACTACCCTAGTATATCATTGCGTCCGAGTGATGATATTTCCAAAGATCTAAATATTGACTTGCAGTTCTCAAGAATAAAATGTGACTGACTTTATCTTCTACAGTGTCTGCTTTCCATGATGTACTGTTGCGATTGATGTGCCTTTCATGGTAAGAAGATTACACAAATCTGGATCTTAGGTCTATTGGATTCTGCTCAAGAGTGTTATATCCTATCTAACCCATATCTTAGGTTTCTAACTAATGTACTTTTCATATATTAGATGAGAACGGAACTAGGGATTGCGGATGATGTGGTCATTTTCTACTTTTGGGGACTGGTGATCCATTAACTAAGATGGGCATTCTGTTTCTTATGTGTGGACGCTTTACTTTTTTTTTGTAGTTTAACTGATGGCAGCTAATTGCGCATCCCTAAACTTTCTTCATGCAATTCTCTTGATTTTAAATGCAAGAACATCTGATTTCCCGGATTCTCTGTACCTATTTGTATTTTTTTGACCAGCCGTCTACCAATCGCCACCCATCTAAAGCTGCACAAAAGACGCGCCACCATATAGATAAGCTTCTGCCGCCCAACATTGACATGTTTCCCCTTGGTTTCGTGAATGTGAAACAAGAATTGAACTTGACAACACTGAAGTTAAATCAAGTATAGCCATCTAGTATAGTCATGCACATCAATTATTAAAGAAAAAAATGCTTATATGTAATTTATATTTTTTCCATCCTATACCAATGATCAATATTGTAATAAGCTTACTGCGCAGTTCACTCAGATTTCAGTATATAATAGACTACACACATATTTTTGTTTTTAATAATACATAACATAAAATTTTCAAATAATTATGATAGAAATCAGTGCCTAATATGTGGTTCCAAAAAGGCAAGTTTCTGCTGTTCTGCACTTACTATGACAGAAATTATCTGAATCTTTGAATGACAATGAGTGTGAAAGTATTTAGCAGGCGAGGTACAGAACCATAAAAACAGATGAATTGCCAAAATTATAGTACAAAAGATTGGTGAAGTTATTCTGATTTAGCAAATCAAACTTACCTGAATTTGCAATTTTCAAGACTAGATGTCAAGCGAACAACATGCTCTTCTACTTCTATGTAATGCAGCCAACCTAGCTCAGTAACCTTTCTGATACTACATTAGAAAAAAATGATCAGTTGATACGACCACTCAAAAATGTCAAAAGTAATTGTCATGCAGCTAGATTAGTTATCGCAAGGCCTTTAGCCTTTGTATGTACCCCCTCTTTTTAATTGTATTACTCTATTGGGCATATTTTTTCTTTCTCTAATGGTACGTTACTGATGGCAGTTTTTATTTTTGATGTAGATTGCTAAGATAAATAGAGGATGCATGGCTAAGTTGTTTCTGGCAAGGCGGAAAATGGGACTACTATCAAGATAATTTTATGTCAAATTTTTAGAATGCCATTCCCATGGTTAGTGTATAGAAAATGATGTGATGTCATTTTTAGGGTCAATGTACAAAAAATCATGTGTTTACTCTTTGGATTTTGTACCTTGTAATGCAACTAGTCAGATTCAATATATGAGCTCTTCCTATTTACTGATTTGTTACTCCTGTGCCCCATCAGCATTGACCCAATAATTGTTGTTGGTAATATATAAAATACTGGTAGTTGTTCATGCTATGCATCAATGCTTGCACCAACTAGTTTTGTGTAACCACCAACACATGTGAAGTGTTGTTATGTTGTAACTATATACGTTGCTGACTTGCAACACTTTTTCACATCGGTTACGATCACAATTATATGAGTTGTTGTAGACCCTTGCAACGCCACCAACGGCAACACATATGCATCTATTGGGGTAGAACCCTGCAACGTTTATCTGGCCATTCGACAATGCATCGACGCGTTGCTCAAGTGGGGTTCTTGTTGTAGTGAGGGGTAACTAATTGTGGTTCCTGTCGAGGTGAAGATACCCCGAACAAACCCCTCAAAAGATTGTTTTCCATAGTAGTAAGTGACAATAAATTTCAACACGTAGTAATAATGTTTCCTTACCAATTTACACTTACCAAGAGTGCTTCACTCCTCGGCAACGGTGCCAGAAAATAGCCTTGATGACCCACAAGTATATGGGGTCAATTGTAGCCTTTTTGATAAGTAAGAGTGTCGAACCCAACGAGGAGTAGAAGGAAATGACAAGTGGTTTTCAGGAAGGTATTGTCTGCAAGTGCTAAAATTGTAAGCAGCGGAGTAGTATGATAGCAAGATAATTTGTAACGAGCAAGCAATGATAGTAGTAACAAAAGTGCAGCAAGGTAGCCCAATCTTTTTTAGGCAAATGACATGCCAAAACGGTTCCTTATGATAAGCAAAGTGTTCCCGAGGGTACACGGGAATTTCATCTAGTCACTTTCATCATGTTGGCTTAATTCGTGTTCGGTACTTTGATAATTTGAAATGTGGGTGAACCGGTGCTTAGCTGTTGTTCTTACTTGAACAAACCTCCTACTTATGATTAACCCTCTTGCAAGCATCCGCAACTACGGTTAGTTGGCCCTTCCTTCAGGAAGTTTTGCTCCGAAAGGGCTTTGACGACCGTGAACATCAATGGGGAGATCGGCCCTTCCTTCCCCACCTTCTGTGGGGTAAGGCAAGGCGATCCCTGTCAGTGTCAAAACCGGCGGATCTCGGTAGGGGGTCCCGAACTGTGCGTCTAAGGCTAATGGTAACAGGATGCAGGGGACACGATGTTTTACCCAGGTTCGGGCCCTCTCGATGGAGGTAATACCCAACTTCCTGCTTGATTGATCTTGATCTTATGAGTATTACAAGAGTTGATCTACCATGAGATCGTAGAGGCTAAACCCTAGAAGCTAGCCTATGATTATGATTGTTGTTGTCCTATAGACTAAACCCTCCGGTTTATATAGACACCGGAGGGGGCTAGGGTTACACAGAATCGGTTACAGAGAAGGAAATCTACATATCTGAATATCCAAGCTTGCCTTCCACGCAAAGGAGAGTCCCATCTGGACACAGGACAAAGTCTTCAATCTTGTATCTTCATAGTCCAACAGTCCGGCCAAAGTATATAGCCCGACTATCTGAGGACCCCTTAATCCAGGACTCCCTGAGTAGCCCTTGAACCAGGCTTCAATGACGATGAGTCCGGCGCGCAGATTGTCTTCGGCATTGCAAGGCGGGTTCCTTCTCCGAATACTCCATAAGAGATTTAGAACACAAGGATCGTGTCCGGCTCTGCAAAACAAATTCCACATTCCACCGTAGAGAGTATAATATTCCACAAATCTAATCTGCTGACATCTTTTTATAGCATGACATCATGCCACGGTTCGGCCTTTATTCGAACCATTTTCGTAACTAACCACTACACGCGCTGCGAGGCGGTTTTACTGGCACGTCCTATCGAAGCAAAGATTGTGGCCCCCTTATCACGGGATTGCATGGGTAACCCAACCGTGTTTGTTTAATTTGACTCTTCGATTTTAGGCAAGTCCCAAACGGTCACACGGGGGACGCTTGATATTCGTCCTCTTTATAAAGGGGCCAAGGCCTATCTTTTTCTTTCCACGCTCGATCCTTCCCCTTCCCCACCTCGAGTTCCAACACCCAAGGCTCAAGCTAAAGCACCTCGGTCTTTCGACCATGTCCGGATCCAATCAAGGCCATCCGGAAGCTTAGGGAGGCCAGGTAACTCATCGCCGAGATTCTGCACAGGCTACCTGCTCCAGGGCAGGTCATCCCCACTCCCGAGCCCAACGAGAGCGCTGTATTTATCTCCAACTTTCTCCAAGGGCTAGGTTTTAGCGTTGATCCCTTCGTAAGCGGTCTCATGTTCTATTACGGACTAGATTTCCACGATCTAGCTCCGGATTCCGTTCTTCACATCTCGTCATTTATCGTTGTGTGTGAAGCCTTCCTCCGCATCACCCCCCACTTTGGCCTATGGCTCAAGACCTTCAATGTGAGGCCGAGGGTGATCGACAGGCATCACGCAGAGTGCAGAGGTGCTATAATAAGCAAAGGGCCGACGCCCCATGGCCAAAGGATTCTCTCATGGAGACCTTTGATTTATGGTAGTGGGAGTGGTTTTACATCACCGCTCCCCGAGGTACAAAGCGGGTGGCTGCTCCAGCGTTCTGCCCGGGCCCTCCACCACAACTGACGTCATGGGTCAACAAAGGGCTGGACTGGGGGCCGACAAATGACGTGCCGACATTGCACAGCCGCATCCGAGACCTTCTCATGAGGGATATCAGTGATGCTGGTCCGTCGGGTCCTTCCCTGCCAACGTCGTCCTCTCTGTATGTGGGAGTTCAACCCGGAAGGACCGCGAACCGTTCAACAATTCTTTGGCCTGACGCTCAAAGAGATGTACGAGTTATTCTTCGGATCACGAATAAAGTGTTCGGACACCACCGAGGACGCGGGTCTCAATTGCAACCGTCCGGATACCCCGGTAAATACTTCTGTTGCCGAACACACCATCCTTTATATTTATTATAATATAATTCTAAAAATTGTTCCCTGCCAGGACTGGCTGAAGAAGGCGGAGAGGATTAGGTGTCCGGCCCCTCTTCCCGAAGGCTCATCGAATCCTTTGCTGACCAGGATGCTTGATCGTGCACCGTATCAGGTGCCATCAGGCGAAGACGAGGGGAGGAATAGAGAAGCCACAGATGGGCCTCATTTTTTACACATCCAGATTGGAGGAGCAGATGCCTCCGCGAGGGAGGATAATCGGGGAGGGGAATATAAAATCCCCTCTCCCCAAGGTAAGAAAAGGGTCGCTGTCGGTGTCAAAACCGGCGGATCTCGGGTAGGGGGTCCCGAACTGTGCGTCTAGGTGGATGGTAACAGGAGACAAGGGACACGATGTTTTTACCCAGGTTCGGGCCCTCTCGATGGAGGTAAAACCCTACTCCTGCTTGATTAATATTGATGATATGGGTAGTACAAGAGTTGATCTACCACGAGATTAGAGAGGCTAAACCCTAGAAGCTAGCCTATGGTATGATTGTTGTTCGTCCTACGGACTAAAACTCTCCGGTTTATATAGACACCGGAGAGGGCTAGGGTTACACAGAGTCGGTTACAATGGGAGGAGATCTACATATCGTGTCGCCAAGCTTGCCTTCCACGCCAAGGAAAGTCCCATCCGGACACAGGACGAAGTCTTCAATCTTGTATCTTCATAGTCCGGGAGTCCGGCCAAAGGTCATAGTCCGGTCATCCGGACACCCCCTAATCCAGGACTCCCTCAGTAGCCCCTGAACCAGGCTTCAATGATGATGAGTCCGGCGTGCAAATTGTCTTCGGCATTTCAAGGCGGATTCCTCCTCTGAATACTTCATAGAAGATGTTGAACACAAGGATAGTGTTCGGCTCTGCAAAATAGTTTCCACATATCACCGTAGAGAGAATAATATTCGCACAAATCTAATCTACTGACGTATTTCGTAGCGTGACATCATGCCACAACCAAGCCTTTGTTCGAATCATTTTATTGTCCCACCTTAGCGTGTTTAGCGAGGCAGTTCCCTTGGCACGTCTTGTCAAAGAAGAGATCGTGTCCCCTTATTCCGGGATTCTCATCAATACGGGCTTGGGTAACCCAACCGTGCCATTAATCGCGGTGCTTGGGAGATAAGCGAATTTTACTAGGCTAGTGGTGGCACATGGTTTCGGCCGCCCATATAAGGGGATAAGAATCCACCCTTTCCATCTACGCCTTCCTCCTCCTTCGCTTATCCATTCCCGCGCACTCAAGCTCCAGCGCCCAAGTTCGCACTTCCCACCTTAACCTTCTCCAATCATGTCCGGAGCGGGAGGCAAGTGGATGGCCTCCTCCATTACGGAGGGGCAAATCAAGAAGCTGAGGAAAGCCGAATACTTGTCCAATGACATCGCGCACCGGCTCCCAGATGAGGGGCAGCTCATCCCCACCCCCCAGGCCCCATGAGAGGGTCGTGTTTCTCCCCCATTTCCTCCGCGGACTAGGCTTTCCTCTTCACCCATTTGTCCCGGGGCTCATGTTCTACTACAGCCTGGACTTCCACGATCTGGCCCCGAACTTTATCCTCAACATCTCAGCGTTTATCGTCGTGTGTGAGGTTTTCCAGCCCCACTTCGGCTTATGGCTGAAGACCTTCAATGTCACACCGAAGGTTGTGGGCGGGCGATAAGCGGAGTGCGGAGGCGCCATTGTCGGCAAGATGGCCAACGTCACATGGCTCGAGGGCTCCTTTGTGGAAACCATCAAAGGGTGGCAATCGGGGTGGTTCTACATCACCGAGCCGCGTGACCTTGAATGGGCAGTGGCCCCCGAGTTCCGATCTAGCATCCCCACGCGGCTCACCTCATGGAAAGAGACGGGCCTGTCATGGGGTAATCAGGAAGAAGCGACCGGACTCCAAACCTGCGTCCAGAACCTGATGGACAAGAAGGTTAAACTCGTCAACATAGTCCAGGTCATGCTCTTCCACCGGATCCTCCCGTGTCAACGGCGGGCTTTTAATCTGTGGGAATTCGACCCAGCTCAGCACCAAACTCTGTCCAGGCTCTTCGACACAACGCACGAAGATGCTTGGAAGGTGCTTTTCAAGAGCTCCGAGGTCCACTCTCCCACTACCGAGGATCGCGGATTCTGCACGAAGCGCCAAGCCAGCGCGGTAAGCTTAGTTTACCCATTACAGGGTATTTGTTTTTCATAGTTTGACTCTATGCAGGATCTAAACTCCCATTCCTTTAACAGGACTGGCAGAAGAAGGCCAGACAGATCGACTGTCCGGCTCCTTTGCCTGAAGACCCAGCAGACGCCCGCCTGACGAAGCTGCTAGTCCCGGCACCCCACATGGTGCCGGAGAAGAAGGCCAAGAAGAAGGCCACGAGAACTCGAAGGAGCTCCCAGCGACTGGTGGTGTCGAACTCATCGCCCGACGACCCCGAAGCGCACTCCTCCTCTGAAGACGAGGAGGAGGAAGAAGAAGCCTCTCCCCCTCCAACGGGGGGAGGAAAGTAAAGGAAAGCCGCCCCAACTGGGGAGGCCAGAGGGTCCAAGAAGGGGAAGACCCTTCTTTCGGACTACGCCTCCGACGCCGAAGACGACGGAGAGGAGTGGCCATCCAGGGCCAAGCCCCTGGCGAAATCGTAAGTATCCGGATACCAGAATAACTCACGGTGTTCCTTTATTGCACAGTACCTTCTGACGCCGAATATAATTATGCAGTCCGCCCAAGGCTCAGCTCGATGATTCGTTGAGTGGCTCCCTGGACTCGTCGGATATGAATAGTCTTTCACTCCCGATGGCTTCCTCCCCCCGCCTTACGGACGAAGCCGAGGCGGAGTCCCGAAAGGGGCTGAGCCAGGAGGAGGTGGTCCTAGAGGCGCAGCAAGGCGACCTCCCGGACTCCAGGCTCGAAGGGGATAAAACCCTGGAGGGATCTAAGTCCGGCCCTGGGCCGGACACCGCACCAGAACCTTCAGTGGTTCCGGAGTCTGGCAGGCGGCCCCTTCGCAAGAATGGCAAGCCTACGACGCCGGCGGCCTCCGTCCAACCGGAGGCGCCGGACAATTTGCTGGAGGTGCTTAATGGCGCCTCCATCGACGAGGAGCACCGCACTGTTATGAGTGCGGTGATCGAGAAGGTTCAGTCCGCCAAGAGCGGGCTTACAAAAGCATGTGCCAGCCTTCTAACAGGCTTTGCGGTATGTATTTAAAACATGTGAAAATCTTACCGCATAGACAATAGCCCCTGATGCTCAGTTTGGTGTTCGGAAAGTGAAGCCGGACTGACGATATAAAAAGATATACACAGGAGTCTAACAGAAATATGTGAATATGGGAATGCAGGCTGCACTGCTGACCTCTGCCGCACTGACTGCGGAGGTCAATGCATTGAAGCAGAACCTCGAGCGGTCCAGGAACGAGCTCGGCCTTGCCAAGAAGCAGCTCGAGGACAAGGAATGTAGGTAGTGCCTTATGTAAATATATATAAAAATACCTGGTTGCAAATAATGACAGGACCAACGTGAATGTTACAGGGGCCACAATCGAGGTGACGACCCTGAAGGAAGCGTTGTCCAAGGCCGAAGACAATGCGACCATGGAGCCCACCGAGCGAGAGAAACAAGAGCCGCGGGTGGCGGAAGTGCGGCAAGAGCTTGATGCTCTCGTGAAGAAACAGAGAGTTTAGAGCTTGACTCAAAGACACGAGAGTCCGAGCATGCCTCGGCACTTGAAAGCGCCAAGTCTGCCAAGGCCAAAGCCCAAAAAGCCCTCCAGAAAATTGAGGCGATGAAAAAGATAGCGACGGGTAAGGCATTCTTTATGCAAAGCAACCATGTGAAAGTGAATTACGTGTTACTTACCCGAATCCGGAGCTCTCCAGGAGCATTCGCAGATCTGCCCCGTAGTGTGTCCGACGCCTCCGCATTCTACCGAGCCGAAGAAGGGAGCTCGACGGAGAAGGTGTTCTGGTCCCAGTATGCTGAGGCCGGACACCCCCATGCCACGAGTGCTGGGGTGTTCGGGATAAACCTGAGCGCTCTTGTTCCCATTCTTGGGTCCGTCGAGGGAGGCGCTCAGCACAACGAACAAGGCACTCGGACTTATAATGCTTTATCACTCTCACTTAGCCATAGAATTCTATAATTTTAAATTTCAGCGAAGCCCCTAGTATTCGGAAGACCGAGTTCGGGGCGCTATCCATGCCTAGGCCGGACAAAGCCAGCTCCTCGCTCTAAGCGGCATAAGTCTTTAAGGACTCGAAAAACCTCGCGAACAGCAACCGGCTCTCGCCCTATCATGACGGTCAGTTTTAGCTTTCTCTACTGAGGTGTTAACCCAGCTCAACTGGGGCACAATCGAAGTAGTTCTCCCAGCGCTACCTTAGCCGATATAGCGGAACATAAGGTAGCAAAACATGGGAGCCGGGCAAACCCAATTATTGACCCAAGACATGATTCGGAGCCGATGCATATAATGCTATAAGTTCGGGGTGCCGCACTCATGAGAGTGTTCAGTCTTCTCACACCGTATTTTGGGGAACTTAAGCCCCTAGTGTATTGGCCGTACCAAAGTGTACGGTTGCATAATGTAAAAATTGAACATATGTAAGAAATAAATGCAATAATAGATAAGAGCTATATATTGTTTATGAAAGGGCTGGTATGATAGCAGAATGATACAAATAGTGCGATAAGCAAGAGATGGGATTATTTGACATGTCCCCCTCCAGGGGCAAGCTGCGAGACTTTAGGTAAGACATGTATTTAGCTCGTTATAGAGACCACCTGGACGTTGGACGTGGCTTGTTGTCTCCCTGGCTGTTGCATCTTGTGTTCGGCGATTGTACTGCCGGACAGGTCTTCTGAATAGTGGAGTCCTAAAAGTAAAAAAAATCACAAAAATTGGGAGCCCCTAGTGTGGTTAAGCCGCATTCTGGGCATGCCGTGGTTGTGCCCCTCCCCTTATGCCCATGGTATTTCCAGAGCGTAATTATGTACGCGTGGTACTGGTTTCGCAATCTCGCGAGGGATGGGGTTAGGGCCGCACTGCTATGGTAGCTCGGAACATGCCGGACGGTCTTGTTGTAGGTTACTCCAGGTGCGCTTGACGGTGTCCGAACGCTTAACAGCCGGACTGGAGAATTGCCTTGAGAGGCTACTTTATACTTCCGCCGCGAGGGCCGCCGTGTGCTCCTATGTTTGGAGAGAGCGTTTGGTGTTTCCATTGACCGTAATGACTCCATGAGGGCCTGGCATCTTGAGCTTAAGATATGCGTAGTGTGGCACCGCATTGAACTTTGCAAATGCGGTTCGTCCGAGCAGGGCGTGATAGCCACTGCGGTACGGGACTATGTCGAAGATTAACTCCTCGCTTCAGAAATTATCCGGGGATCCGAAGACCACTTTGAGTGTAACTGAGCTTGTACAGCTGGCCTGTACACCTGGTATGATGCCTTTAAAGGTCGTCTTTGTGGGTTTAATCCTTGAGGGATCTATGCCCATTTTCCGCACTGTATCCTGATAAAGCAGGTTCAGGCTGATGCCGCCGTCCATGAGGACTCTAGTGAGATGAAATCCGTCAATGATTGGGTCTAGGACCAATGCGGCGAATCCGCCGTGACGAATGCTAGTGGGGTGGTCCCTTCGATCAAAAGTGATTGGGAAAGAGGACCATGGGTTGAACTTTGGGGCGACTGGCTCCAACGCATATACATCCCTGAGCGCACGCTTCCGTTCCCTTTTGGGGATGTGCGTTGCGTATATCATGTTCACCGTCCGCACTTGTGGGAGAAAGCCCTTCTGTCCTCTGTTGTTCGGCGGCCGGGGCTCCTCCTCGTCATCGCTATGTAGCCCCTTGTCTCTGTTTTCGGCACTTAACTTGCCTGCCTGCTTGAACACCCAACAATCCCTGTTGGTGTGATTGGCTGGTTGTTCGGGGGTGCCGTGTATCTGGCACGAGCGATCGAGTATCCGATCTAAACTGGATGGGCCCGGAGTATTTCTTTTGAATGGATTTTTCCGCTGACCGGGTTTATAGCCTCTGAATCCGGCATTAACTGCCGTATCCTCAGTGTTGTCGCCGTTAATGCGGCGCTTGTGCTTGTTGCGACGCGACCTGCCATTGATGTCCTTGGTATCCGAATTACCAGGGCTCTTGGTCATGTTATTGCTACGAGCTAGCCAGCTATCTTCTCCCATGCAAAAGCGGGTCATGAGTGTCGTGAGGGCTGCCATGGATTTCGGCTTTTCCTGTCCTAGGTGTCGGGCAAGCCATTCGTCTCGGATGTTATGCTTGAAGGCTGCGAGGGCCTCTGCGTCCGGACAGTCGACTATTTGATTTTTCTTTGTTAGGAACCGTGTCCAGAATTGTCTGGCCGATTCCTCTGGCTGCTGAATTATGTGGCTTAGGTCATCGGCGTCTGGTGGTCGCACATAGGTGCCCTGGAAATTGTCAAGGAATGCGGATTCCAGGTCCTCCCAGCAACCAATTGACTCTGCTGGCAAGCTGTTAAGCCAATGCCGAGCCGGTCCTTTAAGCTTGAGTGGGAGGTATTTGATAGCGTGTAGATCATCACCACGGGCCATGTGGATATGAAGGAGATAATCCTCGATCCATATCGCAGGATCTGTCGTGCCATCGTATGATTCGATGTTTACGGGTTTAAAATCCTCGGGGATTTGATGATCCATTACTTCATCTAGGAAGCATAGTGGGTGTGTGGCGCCTCTGTACTAGGCTATATCATGATGTAGCTCGGATGAGCTTTGTCTGTTGTGTTTGGCCTGGCCATATTTGCCATATCCGGCATGACGGTTATCGTCACGTGTCATGGGGCGCCCACGCGATTCATAGATCGATCTTGTTTGCCTTGCCTTGTCCTCCAATATGTCTGCCAGGTCTAGCACATTTCCCCATGCCTTGGTACTTTTTGAGCGGCGCCGGGGTGCGGCTTGAGTTGAGGGCCGAAAGGCCTCTCTGTCACGGCCACGGGGTGGCCGATCGGCCGCATCATATGCTGGTGATGTAGGTTTAGTTGCTTCCTCCTCTAGTTGGGGTAGCAGCCTGCGCTTTAGGTAGCTCTTCGAGGGTCATTCGAGTTTGTACTCTTCGGCAGCGAGGATTTCCGTCCATCTGTCGGCTAGCAAGTCTTGGTCAGCTCTAAGTTGCTGCTGTTTTCTCTTGAGGCTGCTTGCCGTGGCCATGAGCCTGCGTTTGAAACGCTCTTGTTCCACGGGGTCCTCAGGCACGACAAATTCGTCGTCGTCGAGGCTTGCTTCGTCTTTGGAGGGAGGCATGTAATTATCGTCCTCGTCCTCTCTGTCTGCCGCTCTCCCATGAGGGGCTGGCTTCTCCATCCTCCTGCGCTGAATCCTGTTGGAGGGGGTTGTCTTCGGCACTGTCCGGGGTGTTATTGTCTCCGATGCCGGACTCACCGTTTTTGCTTTGGCGGGATTTAGAGCGGCGCCGCTAACGCCGGCGCTTAGGCTGTTTCTTGGGGGGGGGGGGTCATCCTCCGTTGTTCCATCGCCATCCCCTTCTTTTGGGGTGTCCACCATGTATATGTCGTATGACGAGGTGGCTTTCTAGTGCCCTATAGGCGCTGATTCTTGGTCGTCTCTTTCATCGGCGTCCATACTGTCAATGTCTTCGGAGACGAAGTCGAGCATGTTGGTTAAATCGTCGACAGTGGCTACGAAGTGGGTGGTGGGTGGGTTTCGAATTTCTTCATCGTCCGCATCCCAACCTTGCTGACCATAGTCCGGTAAGGGCTCTCCTGATAAAGAGAGAGGCTTTAGTGAATTCAGGATGTCGCCAAAGGGCGAGTGTTGAAAGATGTCCACAGCGGTGAACTCCATGATCGGAGCCCAATTGGGTTCGATCGATCAGGAGGGGTGCGGAAGATTCGGAGTCCAGAACGGAGTCCGGCACCCTGGAGTCACGAGCTTCGCGAAGGACAAGATTGGTGTTCGGCTCGATCGCCGTAGAGATTGCAGCCCCGAGGCGGCGTCCAGCCACCCGTCCTCGACCGGCGCAGTCGTCTCCGAACTAAGGGTCGGAGCAGACACCTGAGCGGCGCTTTGGGCATTGTCCGGCGGCAGAGCTAGATCATGCCCATCGTGACAGTGCGGCGCGCTCGGCTGTGGCTCGAATCCGTCAAAGATCAAGTCTCCGCGGACGTCAGGCATGTAGTTTAAACTTCCAAATCTGACCTGATGGCCAGGGGCGTAGATTTCGATCTACTCCAGATGGCCAAGTGAATTGGCCCGCAATGAGAAGCCGCCGAATACGAAGATCTGTCCGGGGAGAAAAGTCTCACCCTAGACCGCGTCGTGGTTGATGATCGAAGAAGCCATCGGGCCTGAAGGTGACGACACAGAGGAACGCTCAATGAAAGCACCAATGTCGGTGTCAAAACTGGCGGATCTCGGGTAGGGGGTCCCAAACTGTTCGGGGTTGTCCGGCGCACAGCCGGACATGCTAATGGGCCTTCTGGAGAGAGCGTCCATCTCTGAGATGCATCGTGCTCTAATGGGCACGGTAGTTGAGAGGATTTCATCCGCGAAAAGTGGTTTGAATGAAGCTTTTACGAGTCTACTGAGAGGCTTTGAGGTACGAAAAAGTGCAATTTTGATGTTGCCGCACATGCTAAGTGTGATCTATATAGATAGTATCCCCTGACACTCTTATTGCCATTAACGTGGCGGACAGAGGATCATAATCTCTGTTAATAATCGCGCTGCTTTATGTGCAGGTGGCTGAGGGTTCGGCGGCCGATCGATCTGCTGATTTTGCCAAACTAAAGCGGCAGCTAAACGTATTCGATGCTGACATAACGCTTGTTAACAAGTGGCTTGATGAGGCCCAGGGTATGTATATTCGGCTTGTCAGCTAATCTTTAAGAGGAGCATGATGCTAGTATCTATAATATGTTGTTTACTGCAGATGGAGCTGCTGTCGTGGAGACCCTTCGGGCGGAGCTTGGCCGAGCCAAGGAGCAAGCCTGGATAAGTGATGCGGCCGCTCCGAAGGCAGTCAAGGAGTTAAAAGCCAAACAGGCTGCTCGTCGCCAGAGCGAAGAAAAGATGGCTCAGATGGCTACCGAGCTGGAAGATGCCGCCAACCGCTGCGAGCTCCTTGAAAAGGAAAATCAAGCAAAAGCAGCTGACCTGAAGAAGGCCCTAGAGGCAGCCAAGGAAACCCGCTCTGAAATGAGGGGGATGAAGGAGGAGCTTTGTGAAGCTGGAGATATCGTGGCTGGAAAGCCTTATCTGTTGCGGATGAAATTCGGAGATCCGAAGTATGCCGCTCTAGATCAGTTGTGGAGTGCGGCGGACGCATATGCGGACCTGGCAAAGAGTGTTGCTGATGCATCTGAGTTTTACAAAGACCGGAAGGACCATAAGGCTGAGAGGTTATTCTAGTCGCAGTTCAGTGCCCTGACACGTCTCCGACGTATCTATAATTTTTGATTGCTCCATGCCAATATTATTCAACTTTCATATACTTTTGGCAACTTTTTATACTTTTTTTTGGGACTAACATATTGATCCAGTGCCCAGTGCCAGTTCCTGTTTGTTGCATGTTTTATATTTCGCAGAAACCCAATATCAAACGGAATCCAAACGGGATAAAAACGGACAGAGAATTATTTTGGAATATTTGGGATTTTCCGGAGGAAGAATCAACGCGAAATGGTGCCCGAGGTGGCCAGGAGATAGGGGGGTGCGCCCTCCCCCTGGGCGCGCCTGGCACTCTCCTGGTCTACCCGTAAGGCGGTTGACGCTCTTCTTTTGCCGCAAGAAAGCTAATTTTATAAGAAAAATCTGGGCAAAAGATTCACCACAATCGGAGTTACAGATCTCCGGATATAAAAGAAACGGTGAAGGGGAATGATCTGGGAACGCAGAAACAGAGAGAGACAGAGAGATAGATCCAATCTCGGAGGGGCTCTCGCCCCTCCCATGCCATGGGAGCCAAGGACCAGAGGGGAAACCCTTCTCCCATCTAGGGAGAAGGTCAAGGAAGAAGAAGAAGGGGGGCTCTCTCCCCCTTTCTTCCGGTGGCGCCGAAACGCCGCCGGGGGCCATCATCATCACCGCCATCTTCACCAACACCTCTGCCATCTTCACCAACATCTCCATCACCTTCCCCCTCTATCTACAGCGGTCCACTGATCCGTCTCCAACGTATCTATAATTTTTTATTGCTCCGTGCTACTTTATCTACTGTTTTGGACTATATTGGGCTTTACTTTCCACTTTTATATTATTTTTGGGACTAACCTATTAACCGGAGGCCCAGCCCAGAATTGCTGTTTTTTTGCCTATTTTAGTGTTTCGAAGAAAGGGAATATCAAACAGAGTCCAAATGGAATGAGACCTTCGGGAACATGATTTTCTCACCGAACGTGATCCACGAGACTTGGACCCTACTCCAAGAAGTAACAGAGGCGGTCACAAGGGTGGGGGGCGCTCCCCCCCAGGGCACGCCCCTCTACCTCGTGGGCCCCCTGTTGCTCCACCGACGTACTCCTTCCTCCTATATATACCTACGTACCCTCGAAAGATCAAATACGGAGCCAAAAACCTAATTCCACTGCTGCAACTTTCTGTATCCACGAGATCCCATCTTGGGGCCTGTTCCGGAGCTCCGCAAGAGGGGGCATCTACCATGGAGGGCTTCTACATCAACACCATAGCCCCTCCGATGAAGTGTGAGTAGTTTACTTCAGACCTTTGGGTCCATAGCTAGTAGCTAGATGGCTTCTTCTCTCTCTTTGGATCTCAATACAATGTTCTCCCCCTCTCTCGTGGAGATCTATTCGATGTAATCTTCTTTTTGCGGTGTGTTTGTTGAGATCAATGAATTGTGGGTTTATGATCCAGCTTATCTATGAATAATATTTGAATCTTCTCTGAATTCTTTTATGTATAATTGAGTTATATTTGCAAGTCTCTTCGAATTATCCGTTTGGTTTGGCCAACTAGATTGGTAGTTCTTGCAATGGGAGAAGTGTTTAGCTTTGGGTTCAATCTTGCGGTGTCATTTCCCAGTGACAGCAGGGGCAGCAAGGCACGTATTGTATTGTTGCCATCGAGGATAACAAGATGTTTTTTATCATATTGCATGAATTTATCCCTCTACATCATGTCATCTTGCTTAAGGCGTTACTCTATTTTTAACTTAATACTCTAGATGCATACTGGATAGCGGTCGATGAGTGGAGTAATAGTAGTAAATGCAGAATTGTTTCGATCTACTTGTCTTGGACGTGATGCCTATATACATGATCATACCTAGATATGCTCATAACTATGCTCAATTCTGTCAATTGCTCAACAGTAATTTGTTCACCCACCGTAGAATACTTATGCTCTTGAGAGAAGCCACTAGTGAAACCTATGGCCCCCGGGTCTATTCTCATCATATCAATCTCTATCACTTTATTATTTGCTTTGTTTTTACTTTGCCTTTTACTTTTCACTTTGCATCTCTATATCAAAAATACCAAAAATATTATTTATCATCTCTATCAGATCTCACCCTCGTAAGTGATCGTGAAGGGATTGACAACCCCTAATCACATTGGTTGCGAGTAGCTATCGTTTTGTGTAGGTACGAGGGACTTGTGTGTGGTCTCCTACTAGATTGATACCTTGGTTCTCAAAAACTGAGGGAAATACTTACGCTACTTTGCTGCATCATCCTCTCCTCTTTGGGGAAATCCAACGCAGTGCTCAAGAGGTAGCAAGAAGAATTTCTGGCACCGTTGCCAGGGAGGCTCACTCAAGCAAGTCAACCATGCCAAGTACCCATCACAATCCCTATCTCTCGCATTACATTATTTTCCTCTCGTTTTCCTCTCCCCAGTTCACCCTTGCCGTTTTATTCGCCCTCTCTTTCCCAATCTCCTTCTCTCCTTCCCGTTTGCCTTTTTCCAGTTGCCTTTCTGTTTGCTTGTGTGTTGGATTACTTGTTGCCATGGTGCAAGATAATACCAAATTGTGGGACTTCTCGAATTCCAATAATAATGATTTCCTTAGTACTCCGATTTCTCCTCTTAATAATGATGAGTCTTGTGAAATCAATACCGCTTTGCTAAATCTTGTTATGAAAGATCAATTCGCCGGCCTTCCTAGTGAAGATGCCGCTACTCATCTAAACAACTTTGTTGATTTGTGTGATATGCAAAAGAAGAAAGATACGGATAACAATATTGTCAAATTTAAGTTATTTCCATTTTCACTTAGAGATCGTGCTAAAGTTTGGTTTTCGTCTTTGCCTAAAAATTGTATTGATTCTTGGAACAAGTGCAAAGATGCTTTTATCTCTAAGTATTTTCCTCCCGGTAAGATCATCACTCTTAGGAACGATATTTTGAATTTTAAACAACTTGATCATGAGCATGTTTCCCAATCTTGGGAAAGAATGAAATTGATGCTTCACAATTGCCCTACTCATGGTTTGAATTTATGGATGATCATGCAAAAATTTTATGCCGGATTGAATTTTGCTTCTAGAAATCTTTTAGATTCAGCCGCGGGAGGCACGTTTATGGAAATTACGTTAGGAGATGCTACAAAATTGCTTGATAATATTATGGACAATTATTCTCAATGGCACACTGAAAGATCTTCTAGTAAAAAAGTGCATGCTATAGAAGAAATCAATGTTTTGAGTGAAAAGATGGATGAACTTATGAAGATGTTTGCTACTAAAAATACTTCTCTTGATCCCAATGATATGCCTTTGTCTACTTTGATTGAGAATAATAATGAATCTATGGATGTGAATTTTGTTGGTAGGAATAGTTTTGGAAATAATGCATATAGAGGGAATTTTAATCCTAGGCCTTATCCTAGTAATCCTTCTAATAATTATGGAAATTCCTACAACAACTCTTATGGAAATTTTAATAAGATGCCCTCTGAATTTGAGAGTAGTGTTAAAGAGTTTATGAATTCACAAAAGAATTTTAATGCTTTGCTTGAAGAGAAATTGCTTAAAGTTGATGATTTGGCTAGGAACATTGATAGAATTTATCTTGAAATTGATTCTTTAAAGCTTAGATCTATTCTCCTAAGCATGATATCAATGAGTCCCTCAAATCCATGAGAATTTCCATTGATGAGTGCAAAGAAAGAACCGCTAGGATGCGTGCTTCCAAAGATGCCTTTATTAAAGCATGTTCTTCCAATTCTTATGAAAATCAAGATGAATATCTAAAAGTTATTGATGTGTCCCCCATTAAATCTTTGTTTTGCAATATGAATCTTGATGAAACTAAATATTATTTTCCTTTACCTAGAAGGCGTTCTAAGAATTCGGAGTTTCTAGATCTTGATGATGAAATTGATGAAAGTGGGATTGAAAGAAATAAAAACCTAGATGTGGCTAAACCCACTATTTTGGATCTCAAGGAATTTAATTATGAAAATTGCTCTTTGATTGGTTGTATTTCCTTGTTGCAATCCGTGCTAGATTCTCCTCATGCTTATAGTCAAAATAAGGCCTTTACCGAACACATTGTTGATGCCTTGATGCAATCTTATGAAGAAAAACTTGAGTTGAAAGTTTCTATCCCTAGAAAACTCTATGATGAGTGGGAACCTACTATTAAAATTAAAATTAAAGATTATGAGTTTCATGCTTTGTGTGATTTGGGTGCTAGTGTCTCTACTATTCCCAAAACTTTATGTGATTTGTTGGATTTCTGTGACTTTGATGATTGCTCTCTAAACTTGCATCTTGCGGATTCCACTATTAAAAAGCCTATGGGAAGAATTAATGATTTTCTTATTGTTGCAAATAGGAATTATGTGCCCGTAGATTTTATCGTTCTTGATATAGATTGCAATCCTTCATGTCCTATTATTCTTGGTAGACCATTCCTTAGAACGATTGGTGCAATTATTGATATGAAGGAAGGGAATATTAGATTCCAATTTCCCTTAAAGAAGGGCATGGAAAACTTCCCTAGAAAGAAAATAAAATTACCATATGAATCTATCATGAGAGCCACTTATGGATTGCCTACCAAAGATGGCAATACCTAAATATATCCTTGCTTTTATGCCTAGCTAGGGGCGTTAAACGATAGCGCTTGTTGGGAGGCAGCCCAACTTTATTTTTTGTTTTTTTGTTTTTGCTTCTGTTTAGGAATAAATAATCCATCTAGCCTCTGGTTAGATGTGGTTTTATATTTTAATTAGTGTTTGTGCCAAGTAGAACCTATAGGATAACCTACGATGATAGTTGATTTGATTCTGCTGAAAAACAGAAACTTTGCGCGCACGAATATAATTTTGTTAAATCACAGGAACGTGATTTTGCATTGATTCTTTTTGCTGATGTTCAATAGACAAATTTTACAGGACTTCCAATTTTTTTAGGAGTTTTACAGTTCCAGAAGTTTGCGTTAGTTACAGATTGCTACAGACTGTTCTGTTTTTGACAGATTCTGTTTTGCGTGTGTTGTTTGCTTATTTTGATGAATCTATGGCTAGTAAAATAGTTTATAATCCATAGAGAAGTTGGAATACAGTAGGTTTAACACCAATATAATTAAATAATGAGTTCATTACAGTACCTTGAAGTAGTCTTTTGTTTTCTTTCTCTAACGGAGCTCACGAGATTTCTATTGAGTTTTGTGTTGTGAAGTTTTCAAGTTTTGGGTGAATTCTTTTGATGGATTATGGAACAAGGAGTGGCAAGAGCCTAAGCTTGGGGATGCCCATGGCACCCCCAAGATAATCCAAGTACACCAAAAAGTCAAAGCTTGGGGATGCCCCGGAAGGCATCCCCTCTTTCGTCCACTTCCATCGGTAATTTACTTGGAGCTATATTTTTATTCACCACATGATATGTGTTTTTCTTGGAGCGTCTTGTATCATTTGTGTCTTTGCTTGTTATTTTACCGCAATCATCCTTGCTGTACACACCTTTTGAGAGAGCCATACATGAATTGTAATTTGCTAGAATACTCTATGTGCTTCACTTATATCTTTTGAGCTTGATAGTTTTGCTCATAGTGCTTCACTTATATCTTTTGAGCATGATAATTTTTGCTCTAGTGCTTCACTTAGATCTTTTAGAGCACTGTGGTGGATTTGGTTTAAAGAAACTATTAGTCTCTCATGCTTCACTTAGATTATTTTGAGAGTCGTTGATAGCATGGTAATTTGCTTAATATTAATATACTTGGTGTTCAAGATATGTGAAACTTTCTTTTGAGTGAATTGAATACTAGGATAAGTTTGATGCTTGATAATTGTTTTGAGATATGGAGGTGATAATACCAAAGTCATGCTAGTTGAGTAATTGTGAATTTGAGAAATGCTTGTGTTGAAGTTTGCAAGTCCCGTAGCATGCACGTATGGTTAAAGTTGTGTAACAAGTTTGAAACATGAAGTGTACCTGGCTTGTGCATCCTTATGAGTGGCGGTCGGGGACGAGCGATGGTATTTTCTACCAATCTATCCCCCTAGGAGCATGTGCATAGTACTTGATTTTTGATGACTTCTAAATTTTTGCAATAAGTATATGAGTTCTTTTGACTAATGTTGAGTCCATGGATTATACGCACTCTCACCTTTCCGCCTTTGCTAGCCTCTTTGGTACCGTGCATTGCCCTTTCTCACCTTGAGAGTTGGTGCAAACTTCGCCGGTGCATCCAAACCCCGTGATACGATATGCTCTATCACACATAAACCTCCTTATATCTTCCTCAAAACAGCCACCATACCTACCTATCATGGTATTTCCATAGCCATTCCGAGATATATTGCCATGCAACTTCCATCATCATCATCATGACATACATTACTTTTGTCATATTGCCATTGTAGTTGACATCGTATTTGTGGCAAAGCCACCATGCATTATTTTCCATACATGTCACTCTTGATTCATTGCACCATCCCGGTAATACCGCCGGAGGCATTCATATATCATATCTTGTTCTAAGTTTCGAGTTGTAATCCTTATGTTGTAATCGATAGAAGTGTGATGATCATCATTATTAGAGCATTGCCCAAACAAAAAAAAGAGAAAGGCCAAAAAAAAGAGAAGGCCCAAAAAAAAGAAAATAAAAAGGGAAATGCTACTACCTCTTTTTCCACACTTGTGCTTCAAAGTAGCACCTTGTTCTTCATGTAGTAGGTCTCATAAGTTGTCTTTTTATACTAGTGGGAATTTTTCATTATAGAACTTGGCTTGTATATTCCTACGATGGGCTTCCTCAAATGCCCTAGGTCTTCATGAGCAAGCAAGTTGGATGCACACCAACTAGTTTTATTTTGTTGAGCATTCATAGCTCTAGTGCATCTGTTGCATCGCAATCCCTACTCCTCATGTTGACATCAATTAATGGGCATCTCCATAGCCTGTTGATTATCCTCGTCAATGTGAGACTTTCTCCTTTTTTTGTCTTCTCCACACAATCCCAATTATCATATTCTATTCCACCCATAGTGCTATATCCATGGTTCACGCTCATGTATTGCGTGAAGGTTGAAAAAGTTTGAGATTATTTAAGTATGAAACAATTGCTTGGCTTGTCATCGGGGGTATAGAAGTTGAGAACATCTTTGTGTGACGAAAATGAAGCATAGCCTAACTATATGATTTTGTAGGGATGAACTTTCTTTTGCCATGCTATTTTAAGAAGACATGATTGCTTTGATTAGTATGCTTGAAGTATTATTATTTTTTATGTCAATATGAACTTTTGTCTTGAATCTTTCGGATCTGAATGTTCATGCCACAATTAAGAAGATTTACATTGAAATTATGCCAAAGTATCACTCCGCATCAAAAATTCTTTTTTATCATTTACCTACTCGAGGACGAGCAGGAATTAAGCTTGGGGATGCCTGATACGTCTCCAACGTATCTATAATTTTTGATTGCTCCATGCTACTTTATCTACTGTTTTGGACTATATTGGGCTTCATTTTCCACTTTTATATTATTTTAGGGACTAACCTATTAACCGGAGGCCCAGCCCAGAATTGGTGTTTTTTTGCCTATTTCGGTGTTTCGAAGAAAAGGAATATCAAACGGAGTCCAAACGGAATGAGACTTTCGGGAACGTGATTTTCTCACCAAACATGATCCAGGAGAATTGGACCCTACTCCAAGAAGTAACAGAGGCGGTCACAAGGGTGGGGGGCGCTCCCCCCTGGGGCACGCCCCTCTACCTCGTGGGCCCCCTGTTGCTCCACCGACGTACTCCTTCCTCCTATATATACCTACGTACCCCCGACAGATCAAATACGGAGCCAAAAACCTAATTCCACCACCGCAACTTTCTGTATCCACGAGATCCCATCTTGGGGCCTGTTCCGGAGCTCCGCCGGAGGGGGCATCTACCATGGAGGGCTTCTACATCAACACCATAGCCCCTCCGATGAAGTGTGAGTAGTTTACTTCAGACCTTTGGGTCCATAGCTAGTAGCTAGATGACTTCTTCTCTCTTTTTGGATCTCAATACAATGTTCTCCCCCTCTCTCGTGGAGATCTATTTGATGTAATCTTCTTTTTGCGGTGTGTTTGTTGAGACCAATGAATTGTGGGTTTATGATCCAGCTTATCTATGAATAATATTTGAATCTTCTCTGAATTCTTTTATGTATAATTGAGTTATCTTTGCAAGTCTCTTCGAATTATCCGTTTGGTTTGGCCAACTAGATTGGTAGTTCTTGCAATGGGAGAAGTGTTCAGCTTTGGGTTCAATCTTGTGGTGTCCTTTCCCAGTGACAGCAGGGGCACCAAGGCACGTATTGTATTGTTGCCATCGAGGACAACAAGATGGGGTTTTTATCATTTTGCATGAATTTATCCCTCTACATCATGTCATCTTGCTTAAGGTGTTAGTCTGTTTTTAACTTAATACTCTAGATGCATGATGGATAGCGGTCGATGAGTGGAGTAATAGTAGTAGATGCAGAATCGTTTCGTTCTACTTGTCTTGGACCTGATGCCTATATACATGATCATACCTAGATATACTCATAACTATGCTCAATTCTGTCAATTGCTCAACAGTAATTTGTTCACCCACCGTAGAATACTTATGCTCTTGAGAGAAGCCACTAGTGAAACCTATGGCCCCCGGGTCTATTCTCATCATATCAATCTCTATCACTTTATTATTTGCTTTGTTTTTACTTTGCCTTTTACTTTTCACTTTGCATCTCTATATCAAAAATACCAAAAATATTATTTATCATCTCTATCAGATCTCACCCTCGTAAGTGACCGTGAAGGGATTGACAACCCCTAATTGCGTTGGTTGCGAGTAGCTATCGTTTTGTGTAGGTACGAGGGACTTGTGCGTGGTCTCCTACTGGATTGATACCTTGGTTCTCAAAAACTGAGGTAAATACTTACACTACTTTGCTGCATCATCCTCTCCTCTTCGGGGAAATCCAACGCAGTGCTCAAGAGGTAGCATCCACTCTCTCACAACCCGATGTACCCTCTACTTGAACATGGTGCTTTATGCTTCATATTATTATCCAATGATGTGTTGCCATCCTATGATGTCTGAGTAGATTTTCGTTGTCCTATTGGTGGTTGATGAATTTCTATGATTGATTTAATTTGCTTGTGGTTATGTTGTTGTCCTTTGGTGCCCATCATATGAGCGCGCGCGTGGATCACACCATAAGGTTAGTTGTATATTGATAGGACTATGTATTGGAGGGCTAGAGTGACAGAAGCCAACCTAGCATAGAGATTGATGCATACGGGATTGAAGGGGGACCAATATATCTTAATGCTATGGTTGGGTTTTACCTTAATGAACGTTAGTAGTTGCGGATGCTTGCTAATAGTTCCAATCATAAGTGCATAGAATTCCAAGTCAGGGATGACATGCTAGCAGTGGCCTCTCCCACATAAAACTTGCTATCGGTCTAGTAAAGTAGTCAATTGCTTAGGGACAATTTCACAACTCCTACCACCACTTTTCCACACTCGCTATATTTACTTTATTGCTTCTTTATCTAAGCAGCACCTAGTTTATATTTACACATTCTTTATTATCTTGCAAACCTATCCTATCACACCTACAAAGTACCTCTAGTTTCATATTTGTTCTAGGTAAAGCGAACGTCAAGTGTGCGTAGAGTCATATCAGTGGCAGATAGGACTTGAGAGAGTATTTGCTCTACCTTTAGCTCCTCGTTGGGTTCGATACTCTTACTTATCGAAAGAGGCTACAACTATCCCGTATACTTGTAGGTCATCAAGACCTTTTTCTGGCGCCGTTGCCGGGGAGTCATAGCGTGGGGTGAATATTCTCGTGTGTGCTTGTTTGCTTTATCACTAAGTAATTTTTATTTGCTGTTCTAAGTTGTTCTATCTTTAGTTATGGATATGGAATACGAAATACCAAAAAAATAGGTGTACTTGCTGCTCATGGAGATGGGGAACCTCCTAAAACCCTCGATGATCATTATGTGAAAAATATTATGTAGTACTTTAATAATCCTGAGAAAACCCTATTCAACTTTATAATGGGAGTAACCTTGGATCAACGTGAATACTTTAGGGATTATCGCTTGACACAATAAGGGAAACTATTATGGGATCAAATTAATATGTTGCGTTGGTATGCTCAGGATCTATGCTTGAGATATGATATTATTTGTTGCTCTAGGATGAAGGCTCCACACCTTCCCTTTTCATGCAAATTTAATGATAATGAAACCTTAGCTTCTTATGCTAATGGTATATATGATTACTATGATGTTGAACAAATTGAAGAATTTGTTGCTTTTAAGGCTGCTTATGAAATTGAATCTTTGTTTGAAAAGTATGAAGCTTTAGATGATGATGCTTATAGGCCTGAAAATCTTGCTATACTTAGATATTGCTATGAAAATTACGAATACAATTACAATATTAATGCATTCATTGAGAAAGTCTCCGTTGTCCAAGAAGAGAATAATATTTTGCAGGAAGCTATGGAAGAAGAAATTGATGAAACTGTGAGCTCATTGGATGAAAAAGATGATGAGGAGAGCAAAGAACAAAAGGAGGAAGAGCGGATTGATCACCCGTGCCCACCTTCTAATGAGAGCAACTCTTCAACTCATACATTGTTTAATTCCCCTTCGTGCTTACCGAAGGATGATTGCTATGATGATTGCTATGATCCCTTGAATTTGTTTGAAATATCCCTTTTTGATGATGCTTGCTATGCTTGTGGCCAAGATGCCAATATGAATTATGCTTATGGAGATGAACTTGCTATAGTTCCTTATGTTAAACATGAAATTGTTGCTATTGCACCCACGCATGATAGTCCTATTATCTTTTTGAATTCTCCAAACTACACTATATCGGAGAAGTTTGTGCTTATTAAGGATTATATTGATGGGTTGCCTTTTACCATTGCACATGATGATTTTGATAGATATGATATGCATGTGCTTGCTGCTCCTACTTGCAATTATTATGAGAGAGGAACTATATCTCCACCTCTCTATGTTTCCAACATGATAGAATTGCAAGAAATTGCTTATACTATGCATTGGCCTTTACTTGGTGTGCATGAATTGTTCTTTTATGACATGCCGATGCATAATAAGAGAGTTAGACTTCGTCATTGCTTGATATATGTTACTTTGTGCTCACTACTAAATTACAAATCATTGTTAATTAAAATTGGCTTTGATATACCTTGGGATCCGGGTGGATTCATTACTTGAGCACTATATGCCTAGCTTAATGGCTTTAAAGAAAGCGTTGCCAGGGAGACAACCCGGAAGTTTTAGAGAGTCATTTATTTCTGTTGAGTGCTTTTATATAGTTTAAAAACAAAAAAATAAAGAGGGGAAGCTAAAAACTTTTCAAAAAGGAAAGTGAAAGTGAGAGAGACAAGCGTTGTTGAAGTGGGAGCTAGCCTTGAACTTTGTTCATGCTCACGGAAACTTTGTGAATCTTAATTACAGAAACTTTTCAAAAAAAATAATTATCCCCTTGTACAATTCCTTTGTATTATAAAAATAATATGCCAAGGTTTGCCTTTAGGATGTTTACAATGCTTATTGGTTTGCACGGTGCAGGACAGAAACTTTGGCTGTAGTGAGCGATTTTACATTTTTAACTGAAACGTCAATTGGTTCTGATTCCTTTTGCACTGTATTTCTATACAACTTGTTTATTCGTCCTAATTTTGGTAAAATTTTTGGGGTATCATAAGTATGGTGGATGTTCAGATTTCTACAGACTGTTCTGTTTTTGACAGATTCTGTTTTTGATGCATAGTTTGCTTGTTTTGATGAATCTATCAATTTATATTAGTGGATTAAGCCATGGAAAAGTTATATTACAGTAGACACAATGCAAAAAAAATATGAATTGGTTTGCAACAGTACTTAGAGTGGTGATTTGCTTTATTATACTAATGGATCTTACCGAGTTTTCTGTTGAAGTTTTGTGTGGATGAAGGGTCTAAACGAGGAGGTCTCGATATGAGGAAAAGGAAGAGAGGCAAGAGCTCAATCTTGGGGATGCCCGAGGCACCCCAAGCAAATATTCAAGGAGACTCAAGCATCTAAGCTTGGGGGATGCCCCGGAAGGCATCCCCTCTTTCTTCAACAAGTATCGGTATGTTTTCGTATTCATTTCGTTCGTGCGATATGTGCAAGTCTTGGAGCGTCTTTTGCATTTAGTTTTCAATTTTTTTATGCACCATGCTGGTATGAGATAGTACTTGGTTGATTTATAGAATGCTAATTGCACCTCACTTAAATCTTTTGAGTATGGCTTTATAGAATGCTTCATGTGCTTCACTTATATCATTTGAAGTTTGGAATGCCTGTTTCTCTTCATATAGACAACCGCCATTTGTAGAATGCTCTTTTGCTTCACTTATATTTGTTAGAGCGTGGACATATCTTTTATAGAAAGAATTAAACTCTCTTGATTCACTTATATCTATTTAGAGAGATGACATGAATTGGTCATTCGAATGGTTAGTCATAAAATCCTACATAAAACTTGTAGATCACTGAATATGATATGTTTGATTCCTTGCAATAGTTTTGCGATATAAAGGTGGTGATATTAGAGTCGTGCTAGTTGAGTAATTGTGAAATTGAGAAATACTTGTGTTGAGGTTTGCAAGTCCCGTAGCATGCACGTATGGTGAACCGTTATGTAACAAAGTTGGAGCATGAGGTGCTCTTTGATTGCTTTCCTTATGAGTGGAGGTCGGGATCGCGCGATGGTTAACTCCTACCAACCCTTCCCCTAGGAGCACACGTAGTAGTACTTTGCTTCGAGGGCAAGTAGACTTTTGCAATAAGTATATGAGTTCTTTATGACTAATGTGAGTCCATGGATTATACACACTCTTACCTTTCCGCAATTTGCTAGCCTCTACGGTAGCGTGCATTGCCCTTTCTCACCTCGAGAGTTGGTGCAAACTTCGCCGGTGCATCCAAACCCCATGATATGATACGCTCTATCACACATAAGACTCCTTATATCTTCCTCAAAACAGCCACCATACCTACCTATTATGGCATTTCCATAGTGAAAGTGCAACTATCCCTAGGTGGTTTTGGTAATTCCTAACAACATATAGCTCATTGAGCTAACATCATTCAAAGATGAACATTTCAGGAAAAGCTCAATGAATGGCATGGCATGGATAAGGAAAGTGGATCCCACAAAATACTAAGGATAAAAGGATTGGCTCAAGCTCAAAAGCTCATGACTCTACATTTTATATTTTAGTGATCCAAGATGACATTGAGTCTATAGGAAAAGCCAATACTATCAAGCAGGGATGAGGTGTTGCTTAATGAGTTTCTTGCTCCACAGTGCTTAGTGATATGCTCCAAAAACCCTCAACTACTTTCTCATATCCACATATGACCCAAACCAAAAGTCAAACTCGGCCCCACCAATTCTTTCTACCCGGAGCCACCGAGTTCAGATGTCATAGCCACTGCCACAAACCCTAGGCAAATCGGTCTCACCGATAGGGATCTCGGTCTCACCGAGATGGGATTGTAATCTCTCTATTTCTCTTTGTAACATTTCGGTCTCACCGAGATGAGCGATCAGTCCCACCGAGATTGCAATGTAAACTCTCTATTTCCTTTTCGTAACATTTCGGTCTCACCGAAATGAGCGAACCGGTCCCACCGAGTTTACCTGACCAACTCTCTGGTTAGCTTGTTACCAAAATCGGTCCTACCAAGTTTGTGTAATCGGTCTCACCGAGATTACGTTATGCCCTAACCCTAACCATATCGGTCCTACCGAGTTGCATGTTGGTCCCACTGGAAACCCTAATGGTCACTAGGTTTATTAAATCGGTCAGACCGAGTTTCTTAATTCGGTCCCACCGAGATTGCTAAATTGTGTGTAACGGTTAGATTTTGTGTGGAGGCTATATATACCCCTCCACCTCCTCTTCATTCATGGAGAGAGCCATCAGAACAAACCTACACTTCCAACTTACCATTTCTGAGAGAGAACCACCTACTCATGTTTTGAGGCCAAGATATTCCATTCCTACCATATGAACCTTGATCTCTAGCCCTCCCCAAGTTGCTTTCCACTCAAATCTTCTTTCCACCAAATCCAAATCCTGTGAGAGAGAGTTGAGTGTTGGGGAGACTATCATTTGAAGCACAAGAGCAAGGAGTTCATTATCAACACACCATTTATTACTTCTTGGAGAGTGGTGTCTCCTAGTTTGGCTAGGTGTCACTTGGGATCCTCCGACAAGATTGTGGAGTTGAACCAAGGAGTTTGTAAGGGCAAGGAGATCGCCTACCTCGTGAAGATCTACCGCTAGTGAGTCAAGTCCTTCATGGGCGATGGCCATGGTGGGATAGACAAGGTTGCTTCTTCATGGACCCTTCTTGGGTGGAGCCCTCCGTGAACTCGCGCAGCCGTTACCCTTCGTGGGTTGAAGTCTCCATCAACGTGGATGTATGATAGCACCACCTATCGGAACCACGACAAAAACATCCGTGTCTCCAATTGTGTTTGAATTCTCCAAACCCTTCCCTTTACATTCTTGCAAGTTGCATGCTTTACTTTCTGCTGCTCATATACTCTTTGCATGCTTGCTTGAATTGTGTGAAGATTGCTTGACTTGTGCTAAGATAGCTAAAATCTGCCAAAGACTAAAATTGGGAAAAGGTTAAGTTTTTAATTGGTCAAGTAGTCTAATCACCCCCCCCCTCTAGACATACTTCCGATCCTACAAGTGGTATCAGAGCTTTGGTCTCCATTTGCTTTTATTTCCATAGCTTTTGGTGGTCATAGCCTTGGTTTCACAACCTAGGAGAGTATGGCGTCTAGCGAGGGAAATTATCACCATAGCGGTCCTTACTTTGATGGTACGAATTTTGCTAGTTGGAAGCATAAGATGAAAATGCATATTCTCGGACATAACCCCGCCGTTTGGGCTATTGTGTGTATTGGCTGGCAAGGTGAAATCTTTGATGGGAGAGAACCGAACCGTGAAGCTAGCGCAGATGAGTTGAAGATGTTGCAATACAATGCTCAAGCTTGTGATATCCTCTTCAATGGATTGTGCCCCAAAGAATGCAAAGGAAATTTGGGATACTTTGATTGATATGCATGAAGTTATCAACTCCGTCAAAGAATCCAAATTGGATGTGCTCCAAAGTCAACTTGACAAGTTCAAAATGAAGGATGGTGAAGGTGTCGCTGAAATGTACTCTAGGCTTGCTCTTATCACAAATGGGATTGCGGGCTTAGGAAGTGAAGAGATGACCGACAGATTCATCATCAAGAAGATCCTGAGAGCATTGGATGGAAAATATGATACCGTGTGCACATTGATACAAATGATGCCCAATTACAAGAATCTCAAGCCAACGGAGGTCATTGGAAGAATTGTTACTCATGAGATGTCACTCAAGGATAAGGAGGAACTTCTCAACAAGTCAAGTGGTGCTTACAAAGCCTCTTGTGAAGCCCCTACATCATCAAGTGAGAAACAAACCTTCAATGAAGAATTGAGCTTAATGGTGAAGAACTTCAACAAATTCTACAACAGTAGAAGCAAAGAGAGAAGCTCTAAGTCATGGTCCTACAATGACAAAAGATCTTCTAGTCGAGAGCGCAATTGCTACAATTGTGGGAGACCCGGACACTATTCCAATGAGTGTATGGCACCCTACAAAAGAAGAGAAGATTCTCCCAAGAGAAGAAGTAGAAGAGAAGAATCACCACCAAGAGAGAGAAGGAGTAGAGATGATCGTTATGAACGAAGAACATCCCGGAGAAGCAAGGATTCGGAAAGGAAGGACAAGTCATCAAGGAGCTACACAAAACGAAGACATCAAGCTCATGTTGGTGAATGGGTATCCGGTTCCAACTCTGAACATCACTCCGAGAGAAGCTATCACTCCGACTCCGAACATACTCAAGATGAAGGTGTTGCCGGTCTAGCACTTGTGTCAACCAACTCCTACGACATATTTGATTCACCAAATGAAGGACTTGGGAGATGCTTCATGGCTAAAGGCCCTAAGGTAACACACCCCGAGTATGTTGATTTCAGTAGTGATGAAGATGACTTGCTAGGTGATGATGATTTACTTGTTGACAACTCTAGTGATGAATACTATGATGAAACATCAATTAATCATGCTAATCAAGATAAAACGAATGACAATGATAAGGAGAAGATTGAGCTTCTAACTAAAGAACTAAACACTCTTAAGTTAGCTCATGAAACTATCTTAGAAGATCATCAAGAACTTTTAAGGGCTCATGAGAAGTTACGCTTTGAAAATCTCAACCTTGAGCAAGAGCATGAGTTCTTAAAGGCAATCAATGATGATCTCCGTAAGAAAAGTTCTTCTTATATTGCCAAGCGTTTACTCTTATCTACTTACATGCCTCAAGTCAAGTCCATTAACAAGAACAAGAAAGATTCTTCCTCTAGTAGTAACAATCATCATGCTAAATCCAATATTGTTTCTTCTAGGAGTTCTCTTGATTCCACTAATGATTCTCTTAGCCAAGTTACACTTGAGCAAGAAAATAGCTTATTGAAGGGAATTATAGAGAAAGGTGTTTACAAGAGCCTTGCCGGGATTAAGCAATTTGAGGAAATTGTACGCAAGCAAGGAAGGCACCGGAAGAACCAAGGTGTTGGTTTTGAACGAAAGTTCAATGCCAATGGAGTTGAGTGGGAAGAAGATCAATATCCCAAGACAAAGTCTGTTCCACAACAAGAAAAGTATGATCCTTCTTCCTTCAAGGGAACACAAGCTCAAGATGATCTTCCACCACAAGACCACAAGAAAAAAGGCAAGGACAAGCTTCAAGAGGAGATTGATGCATTTGAAGAAGCTCCTAAGGCCTTGGTCAAGTGGGTTCCCAAGATAACGTCAAGTTCTACTTCATCAAGTACGACTACAACTCCAAGGATTCCCATCAAGATGATGTGGATCCCGAAGAAGAAGAACAAGAGAGTTCTTGAGGGCGACTCCGCCAACATACTTCACTCATATCATTTTGGCAACAACAAGTGCAATCAACTTCCACATCTTGCACTAGTTCAAGGAGTCACAAACCCTCTTGTTGGTAAGACAAGGGACAAGGTAACCTAATGCTTTCATGGACATCATCTTAAGTGTGCATCACTCTATGTCTATGGATATCCTTGTTTGTTCCTTGTGGGACTAACCCGTGTAGGTATTGATAGTGCAATTCACTCCAAAGGATTGCTCCAAATGATCTTCATCAGCATTGAGCATCCACATCTTCAACACCTACATGAAGTCATCATCGACAAAACCCAAGGTTAGTTCATCCCTCTAAGGGGGGATCTCACATCTAGGGGGAGCTTAACTCTAAGAATTGAGTCAAAGCAACTCTAATTGTGTGAACACATCAATGCATTATGTAAAAGTGGTAACCCCACTTGAGCTTAAACGATGAGTATGACCTATGATCAAATGTTCTCATTTGACTCCTAAGTCAATATACTCATATATAGATGACCTAGTCATCGCCAATTGTTTGATAGATGCTAGAATTGGTTGTGCATGCTTTGTCACATATTTCATTTGCCATACTATTGTGTGAGCATGTTGGTTGCATATTTAACTCATTCGAGGACATCCACTTGTTGCTTTGATTGATTGGTTTCTTTTTCTTTTGCCACGTGGATGAACAAGAATGCCTAAGAACCTTCTCTAGCTATCTATGCTTTTCTTGTCTCAAACTCTATTCATGCTACATCACAAAATTTGATCAAGTCAGATTCGAACCACTCTGTGCGAGGAGCACTCGGAGTCCCCGATTCGTCATAGACTTAAACTTCCAAAACTTCTTTGTGCATTTCGGTCTAACCGATTCTTCCATTTCGGTCATACCGAGATCACTAAGTCGATCTAGGTTTTCAATCTTAGTGCAACCGATTTGAACTTTTTGGTCTCACCGAGTTGCTGTAACTGTCAACAGTTATGCATCTCGGTGCCACCGATTGTTCCACTCGGTCACACCGACAGGGTCGGGCTATATATACTCACGGGCAAAAAATTGGAAAACTTTCTCCAAACCCCTTCGCCCATGCATAGCTCGCTCTGCCTCTAGGGTCTCTGGATCGTCGACATCATCACCAGCCGCCCCCAGTCGCTGGTTTCCGCCGCCGTCAACAGAATTCAACCCCGCCGTTGCCACCGTAGCGAGTTCATCGCCAAGCTAGGGTATGGACTCGATCACAGTGCTATCCCTGCCTGATTCCTAGCACATTGTGTTCATCATGATTCTTGCCATGATTGAAACAATTCTATCTAGTCAAAACAATCCTTAGATATATGTGAATTGAAAATTTAGGGTTAGGTTTCCACCGAAACCATCTCGGACCCACCGAGTTGTAGAACTCGGTTCCACCGATTTGGCCACGGCCATTGCACAAGTGATTCTCGATCTGACCAAGAATTGCAAATCGGTGTGACCGAGTTCAGGACTTTGTGAAACCCTAGCAATCTTGGTGCCACCGAACTGTGACTCGGTCTGACCGAGTTCACTAGTTTAGGTCCCAAAAGCTGCTTCGGTATCACCGAGTTTGCAAAATGGTTGATCCGAGATGCTTTATGTGGAAAACTAAAACTAAGTTTTTGAATCATTCTTTTGCAAAAACCTATGCATTTTGTGATACTCATCCACTCTATCTCATCTATATCTATTCACAGGGTCTGCAGTCAGTATTTTCAATATGTTCGATCAAAGTGACAGCCAGAACCAGTCAGAGGAGCAGATTCACATGAGTGAGGGCACTAGTCCCTCTAGCACCTCAGATGATGGAAGCAGGAGCACCCCAAGCAACTTGGCCAAAGCTGCCACCAGGGCCAGAAAGAAGAAAACCTCAGAATCTGAGGATGAAGACTATGTGGCAGTTGAGGATGAAGCCACTTCTAAGAAGAAAGTGCTCAGAAAGGAATATGGCACAGCTGCAACCACTAAGCCTGGTATGAAGATCAAAGTGCCTGCAAAGAGAACTCCCATGTCTAAAGCCAAAGCCTCTACTCAAGTACCAGAGACATCTGATCCCAAGGAGGCTGCTGCAGAAGGGAAGAAGAGGAAGGAAAGGGTCAAGAAGACCATGGCCAGAGTTGTTGGACAGCCTTCCATGATGGAAGAGGAAGAGGAAGAAGAGGTTGCTGCACCAGCACCCAAGGCTCAAAAGCTTATGGGTGATGCTATTAGGTCAGGGGCTGCATCATCAAAGCCCAAAGAAGCACCCAAAGTTGCCTCCAACCCCAAGACTGCACCTAAGAGGAATACCAGAAGCATACCAGCTGCTGAGAAGAACAAGGCCCCAGTGCTTGAAGTTGCTGCAGAAGAAGAAGATGAAGGACAAGTTCTGAGAAAGCTAAAACCTAAGATTCCATACATCAATGATGCTCATCCTGTGGCTGAGAACATGAAGCCGAGGAAGGATGCAAGACTTAGATAGTGGAGACTGTCTGATCCTTATGCAATCAGGAGAAGGACTGCTGTTGA
This sequence comes from Triticum dicoccoides, assembly GCF_002162155.2. Lineage (NCBI taxonomy): Eukaryota > Viridiplantae > Streptophyta > Magnoliopsida > Poales > Poaceae > Triticum > Triticum dicoccoides. The sequence continues at coordinate 455,662,756 of NC_041381.1, read as the reverse complement.
CTACATGTTCCACACTAAGGAACAGCAGGATTTCTATGAGACTGTGCTGTTGGACAAGAAGCCAATTGTGTGTGACATGAGGTGGGTGGATTGGAAATACATCAAGGAGAATGAGGAACACTATCCTGGTGTGTATGACAGCTTCAGTGCTTGTTGAGTTGTAGACTTTGTTGGACAGAAGTTCACAAAGTGGAATGATGAGCTCATAATGCAATTCTACTCCACATCACATTTCTATCCAGATGGCAGGATAGTATGGATGTCTGAAGGTGAAAGGTACCAGTCTACAATTGAAGAATGGGCAAATCTGATTAATGCCCCAAAGGAGAGTGAAGATGAGTTGGATGTCTATGCCAAGAAGAAGAAGGATCACAATTCTATGGCACACATGTACAAGGAGATCCCAGATAAAGCTCTTGAAACTCATAAGTTTGGGTCTGTACATTTCCTTTTGTCAGGACTGCCAACCATCAACTGGATCCTCAGGCACACACTCTTTCCCAAGTTAGGTGACCACAACATGATCAGAGGCTATGCAATCAATCTGCTACACATATTTGATGTACACAAAAGTTCAAGGTCATGAGCCTCATAGTTGAGACTATCAAGAGGACAGCAGCTGACCAGAAGAGAAGCTGTGGGTATGCCCCACAAATCCAGGAGCTGATTAACTTTAAGATGGGCACAGGCAGATACTTGTTGGATAAGGAACACTTTGCTATCTATCCAGATTTTGAGGACAACGAAGTGGTTATGAATGAAGATGAACCATCTTCTGTGCATGCTCAAGCAAAGAAGGAGAAGGCAAGGACAGAGAAGGCTACCAAGATGCCAACAATGGAAGAGGCATCTCAGTACTTTTTGAAGAGAAACCAAGATCAACTAGGCTACTTGATTGCATCCACTCTGAGGATTGAGAAAGGGCTGGTCACCTTGACTCAAAACCAGGAGAGCCTTCAGAGGATCATGGAGTAGAAGTTCTATGACTTGGATGTGAAGGTAACTGAGATCCAGTCTGTTGTTGAGCAGCTTCAGGATGATATGCAGGAGAGGAAGGGAAAGACAACCACAGATGCATTTGCCAGAGTGCCTAGAGCTCAGAGATCAGGTGCAGTGCCAGTGACAGACACCAGAGCCACTTCATCTGCACAAGCTACAGGTTCTACAGCACCAGTGCAACCGGCTGCAGCACCTACACCTCCAGCTCCATCCACATCAACTGAAGTCTTCGTCCAAGGAGTCATCTCTACACCACCACCTGAAGATCAAGCCTGAGAGTCGATCTAGCACTATGCATTTTCTATGAACTTTTTGGTAACTTGTTGCCAAAGGGGGAGAAAAATGTATAGATCATAGGCTTCGAGAGAGAGTGTTGCTTTTTGTTCTCTCTTGCTTTGGTGGTTAAACTTTATTTGCTTTTGCTTGCTTGAGATACTACTTTATTGCCTGTGTGATACAATGATGATAATGTGTTTGATCATATGCTACATTTATGATTGTTGGGTGACATTATCCCATTTATCTCTATGTGATCATTCACTTTGCTTGGTGATGAGTGCATGTATTCAATCTTTATTATTTTGAGTGCTCCACCAAGATATATGTGACATGGAAGAGTAACCCATGAGCCTAACTCTTTGTGCATTTGCAGTCCAAAGCAATTCTTAAAACTATGCACAAATTTAGGGGGAGCTCTTGCTTATCACATACTTCTCAAAGCGATGATGTTTTTGAATCTCATTATCATTTGTCGAAGCTTTGATCTATATATTGTCATCAATTACCAAAAAGGGGGAGGTGAAAGTGCAACTACCCCTAGGTGGTTTTGGTAATTCCTAACAACATATAGCTCATTGAGCTAACATCATTCCAAGATGAACATTTCAGGAAAAGCTCAATGAATGGCATGGCATGGATAAGGAAAGTGGATCCCTCAAAATACTAAGGATAAAAGGATTGGCTCAAGCTCAAAAGCTCATGACTCTACATTTTATATTTTAGTGATCCAAGATCACATTGAGTCTATAGGAAAAGCCAATACTATCAAGGAGGGATGAGGTGTTGCTTAATGAGTTTCTTGCTCCACAGTGCTTAGTGATATGCTCCAAAAACCCTCAACTACTTTCTCATATCCACATATGACCCAAACCAAAAGTCAAACTCGGCCCCACCGATTCTTTCTACCTGGAGCCACTGAGTTCAGATGTCATAGCCACTGCCACAAACCCTAGGCAAATCGGTCTCACCGATAGGGATCTCGGTCTCACCGAGATGGGATTGTAATCTCTCTATTTCTCTTCATAACGTTTTGGTCTCACCGAGATGAGCGATCAGTCCCACCGAGATTGCAATGTAAACTCTCTGTTTCCTTTTTGTAACATTTCGGTCTCACCGAAATGAGCAAACCGGTCCCACCGAGTTTACCTGACCAACTCTCTGGTTAGCTTGTTACCAAAATCGGTCCTACCGAGTTTGTGTAATCGGTCTCACCGAGGTTACGTTATGCCCTAACCCTAACCATATCGGTCCTACCGAGTTGCATGTCGGTCCCACCAAAAACCCTAACGGTCACTAGTTTACTAAATCGGTCAGACCGAGTTTCTTAATTCGGTCCCACCGAGATTGGTAAATTGTGTGTAACGGCTAGATTTTGTGTGGAGGCTATATATACCCCTCCACCTCCTCTTCATTTATGGAGAGAGCCATCAGAACAAACCTACACTTCCAACTTACCATTTCTGAGAGAGAACCACCTACTCATGTTTTGAGGCCAAGATATTCCATTCCTACCATATGAATCTTGATCTCTAGCCTTCCCCAAGTTGCTTTCCACTCAAATCTTCTTTCCACCAAATCCAAATCCTGTGAGAGAGAGCTGAGTGTTGGGGAGACTATCATTTGAAGCACAAGAGCAAGGAGTTCATCATGAACACACCATTTGTTACTTCTTGGAGAGTGGTGTCTCCTAGATTGGCTAGGTGTCACCTGGGAGCCTCCGACAAGATTTTGGAGTTGAACCAAGGAGTTTGTAAGGGCAAGGAGATCGCCTACTTCGTGAAGATATACCGCTAGTGAGGCAAGTCCTTCGTGGGCGATGGCCATGGTCGGGTAGACAAGGTTGCTTCTTCGTGGACCCTTCTTGGGTGGAGCCCTCCGTGGACTCGCGCAGCCATTACCCTTCGTGGGTTGAAGTCTCCATCAACATGGATGTACGATAGCACCACCTATCCGAACCACGACAAAAACATCTATGTCTCCAATTGCGTTTGAATTCTCCAAACCCTTCCCTCTACATTCTTGCAAGTTGCATGCTTTACTTTCTGCTGCTCATATACTCTTTGCATGCTTGCTTGAATTGTGTGAAGATTGCTTGACTTGTGCTAAGATAGCTAAAATCTGCCAAAGACTAAAATTGGGAAAAGGTTAAGTTTTTAATTGGCCAAGTAGTCTAATCACCCACCCTCTAGACATACTTCCGATCCTACACATAGCCATTTCGAGATATATTGCCATGCAACTTCCATCATCATCATATACATGACTTGAGCATTCATTGTCATATTGCTTTGCATGATCATAAGATAGCTAGCATGATGTTTTCATGGCTTGTCCATTTTTTGATGTCATTGCTATGCTAGATCATTGCACATCCCGGTACACCGCCGGAAGCATTCATATAGAGTCATATCTTTGTTCGAGATATCAAGTTGTAATATTGAGTTGTAAGTAAATAAAAACGTGATGATCATCATTATTAGAGCATTGCCCTAGTGAGGAAAGGATGATAGAGACTATGATTCCCCCACAAGTCGGGATGAGACTCCGTACTTTATGAATAATAAAAGAGGCCAAAGAAGCCCAAATAAAAAGAGGCCAAAGAAGCCCACCAAAAAAATAAAAAAATAAAAAAAATAAAAAATGAGTGAAAAAGAGAGAAGGGGCAATGTTACTGTCCTTTTACCACACTTGTGCTTCAGAGTAGCACCATGTTCTTCATAGAGAGAGTCTCCTATGTTTTCACTTTCATATACTAAGTGGGAATTTTTCATTATAGAACTTGGCTTGTATATTCCAATGATGGGCTTCCTCAAAATGCCCTAGGTCTTTGTGAGAAAGCAAGTTGGATGCACACCCACTTCGTTTCTTTTGTTGAGCTTTCATATACTTATAGCTCTAGTGCATCCGTTGCATGGCAGTCCCTACTCACTCACATTGATATCTATAGATGGGCATCTCCATAGCCCGTTGATACGCCTAGTTGATGTGAGACTATCTTCTCCCTTTTTGTCCTCACAACCACCACCATATACCACCATAGTGCTATGTCCATGGCTTGCGCTCATGTATTGCGTAAGAGTTGAAAAAGATGAAGCGCGTTAAAAAGTATGAACCAATTGCTTGGCTGAAACCAAGGTTATGCATGATGGGAGTATTTTGTGTAATGAAGATGGAGCATAGCCAGACTATATGATTTTGTAGGGATGAGCTTTCTTTGGCTATGTTATTTCGATAAGACATAATTGCTTGGTTGGTATGCTTGAAGTATTATTGTTTTTATGTCAAATGATAGACTATTGCCTTGAATCGCTCGTGTCTTAATATTCATGCCATGATTAGACATATGATCAAGATTATGCTAGGTAGTGTTCCACATCAAAAATTATCTTTTTTATCATTTACCTACTCGAGGACGAGCGAGAATTAAGCTTGGGGATGCTGATATGTCTCCAGCGCATCTATAATTTTTTATTGCTCCATGCCAATATTATTCAACTTTCATATACTTTCGGCAACTTTTTATACTTTTTTTGGGACTAACATATTGATCCAGTGCCCAGTGCCAGTTCCTGTTTGTTGCATGTTTTATGTTTCGCAGAAACCCAATATCAAACGGAATCCAAACGGGATAAAAACGGACGGAGAATTATTTTGGAATATTTTGGATTTTCCGGAGGAAGAATCAATGCGAAACGGTGCCCGAGGTGGCCAGGAGATAGGGGGCACGCCCTCCCCCCTGTGTGCGCCTGGCACTCTCTTGGGCTACCCGTAAGGCAGTTGACGCTCTTCTTTTTCTGCAAGAAAGCTAATATCATGAGAAGAATCTGGGCGAAAGATTCACCCCAATCAGAGTTACGGATCTCCGAATATAAAAGAAACGGAGAAGGGGAAGGATCTGGGAACGCAGAAACACAGAGAGACAGAGAGATAGATCCAATCTTGGAGGGGCTCTCGCCCCTCCCATGCCATGGGAGCCAAGGACCAGAGGGGAAACCCTTCTCCCATCTAGGGAGAAGGTCAAGGAAGAAGAAGAAGAAGGGGGCTCTCCCCCCCCCCTTGCTTCCGGTGTTGTCGAAAAGTCGCCGGAGGCCATCATCATCACCGCCATCTTCACCAACACCTCTGCCATCTTCACCAACATCTCCATCACCTTCCCTCCTCTATATATAGTGGTCCACTCTCCCGCAACCCGTTGTACCCTCTACTTGAACATGGTGGTTTATGCTTCATATTATTATCCAATGATGTCTTGCCATCCTATGATGTCTGAGTAGATTTTCGTTGTCCTATTTTTGGTTGATGAATTGCTATAGTTGATTTAATTTGCTTGTGGTTATGTTGCTGTTCTTTGGTGCCCATCATATGAGCGCGCGTGTGGATCGCACCATAGGGTTAGTTTATGTTTATAGGACTATGTATTGGAGGGCTAGAGTGACAGAAGCTTCAATCTAGCATAGAAATTGATGCATACGGGATTGAAGGGGGAGGCAATATATCTTAATGCTATGGTTGGGTTTTACCTTAATGAAAGTTAGTAGTTGCGGATGCTTGCTAATAGTTCCAATCATAAGTACATAGAATTCCAAGTCAGGGATGACATGCTAGCAGTGGCCTCTCCCACATAAAACTTGCTATCGGTCTAGTAAAGTAGTCAATTGCTTAGGGACAATTTCACAACTCCTACCACCACTTTTCCACACTCGCTATATTTACTTTATTGCTTCTTTATCTAAACAGCCCCTAGTTTATATTTACACGTTCTTTATTATCTTGCAAACCTATCCTATCACACCTACAAAGTACCTCTAGTTTCATACTTGTTCTAGGTAAAGCGAACGTCAAGCGTGCGTAGAGTCGTATCAGTGGCAGATGGGACTTGAGAGAGTATTTGTTCTACCTTTAGCTCCTCGTTGGGTTTGACACTCTTACTTATTGAAAGAGGCTACAACTATCCCGTATACTTGCGGGTCATCATGCCCCAACGCGTCCGCTGCTATTAAATGAAAAGATGGCCGCGTGGGCCGAACTCCACAGGTTGTCCGGGCTTGCTATGGGGTCTGCCGTGGATCATCTTTGGCCACAAGGGCCAAGGCCGAACATTTATTTCGGATTAGTGCAACAATTCCTTGGTGCTGTGTCGCATATCGATGCTGTGAAGAGGTCGGCCTGCATAGAGGGTGCGCGGATGGCTCTTGCCCGTGTTAAAACATACTGGGCTAGGATGGAAGCCACCGCTGTTGCAACCCGGAGTGCGGCAAACGGCCAGGACCCGGCCGAGCACTATTTCGAAGAAGTCTTAGAAGGCGCCCGTTTAATAGAGGCTCAGTGCTCGAATAGTGCCATGTTCAAATGGCATGTATCACGATTGTAAAGACAATGCCATTTCAATTATAAAGGCTGTTTTTATACATTTGCCTCAAAGTAGTATAATGCCTCCTGTGCGGCCGTTTATGTATATATATATATGTATCCTGAAAGTTTGCAGTCGTCGGCTTCAGCCCCCACGCATATAATGCGGGGGTGTTTGGGAAAGCACGTAGTCACACTTGATCCAATGTCTTGGTCCATTAAGGAGGTGATAGCGCGGCGAACTAGGCAATTTGACTATACAGCTTTAACACTTTCTGTCAGGACCCCGACTCAATGCCACATCGATCTAGCATGTAACACCTCATATCACTTTGCGGCCTCACGCACGGTATTCCCACGGGTGTCGCCTTACCTTTGCCCGGGACCGTTTGCGCCTTTTGGCACACGTATATGATAGTGTCGCTAGCATCCATATGATAAGGAGCCCGGGCTGACATGGCTAGTCGTAAACCCAAAGTGGCACAAACCTACAGGGACAGGCATCCATGACCCCGCATCGAACGTGTCGGTCATCTGCGAGTGAATCCAGGCTGTAGCACTGGGCTAGCAGGACTCTGGTATTCATCGCGTGACATTTCCCCGAGGGGACAGACACAAGAACGAAGAAGGACACATGCCGGCCGCCTAAGTGTTCCAGAGCAGTAGCAAGCTACCATGGAAACACTAGGAGACATTTCCCGGTAAGAGAGGCTACTAAGGATAAACAACTAGATAGTCAGATCCCACACATACCAAGCATTTCAATAACATACACACAATATGCTCGATATGTGCAAATACAACATGGCATCACAACATGACTCTACGACTCAAGTATTTATTCAAAAGGCTCCGGGGAGCGAGATATTACAAACAGGGGTCTCATGACCCAACATTCAGAGCATACAAGGCAAAGCACATGTGGAAGCTTAACATGTCTGAGTACAGACATCTACAAATGAAAAAGGCTGAGAAGCCTGACTATCTACCAAATCCTGCCGAGGGCACAAGATCGTAGCTGAGGTAACAAGCTAAACATCGAAGTCCACGCGGAACTACTAGCGAGACTGAAGTCTCTCTGCAAAAACATAAAATAGGCAAACATGAGTACAAATGTACCCAGCAAGACTTACATCAGAACTAACTACATATGCATCATTATCAACAAAGGGATGGTGGGGGTTTAACTGCAGCAAGCCAGCTTTGACTCGGTGGCTATCCTGAACTACGACTGCAAGTAACTCTTTTGAGGTGGCGCACACGAGTCCACATATTCACCATATCAATACACCACTATGGATCCGCTCCCGTCTCCCTACGAGAACGCCATCCATAGCACTCACGCTTATCTTGCGTATTTTAGAGTATCCACTTTCACTTGTCTATGAACTGATATAAGCAACCCAGAAGTCCTTTACCGCGGACACGGCTATTCGAATAGATGATGTTAACCCTGCAGGGGTGTACTTCTTCATACATGTTTCCACCACTTAGCGTCTGCACACGACATGTGCTCGGCAGACTTCAAGCGAAAGCCGACGTGGGTGTAGACCACGATTATCTAAACACTCAAGTCTCGAGTCCAGGTTTATCGCCTATTCGGGTTCCATCCATGAGGAGATCCGGCCAGAGTTTCGCTCACAGCCCCAAACGATGTGTGCAGGGTTCCCGAGATACCTAACGGGTATCCGGTACACCATGCCACGGTGTATCTACCGCATCACAGCCCACCCCTCGGGTCAGCGCTGCCCACGGCCTCCAACACAAAACCTACAAACACCAGAAACTACTTGCAACTCCTGGACAGAGGACAAGGGTGAATAAGAAGTCGAGCGGGGTCATATTTCAGGGCCCAATGCATGGTAGTAGCTGAAATCATGGATCACAAACACAGAACTCAGTTCCTGAGGACGGCTTCAATGAGACAACCCACCATGTACTCCTACATGGCCTCTCACCATTACCTTTTACCAAATCATGTTCACACACTTAGCTCACACACAGTAGGACATGTTCACACACCTCTGATTCATCCCCGATGAATCAGACCTGACTCAACTCTAAGCAGTAGCAGGCATGACAAACAAACATGAATGAGTAGGCACAACAGGGCTCAAACAACTCCTACTCATACTAGTGGGTTTCATCTATTTACTGTGGCAATGACAGGTCATGCAGAGGATAAAGGGGTTTAGCTAGTGCAGCAAGTAACAAATGACTCGTTGTTGTTCTAATGAAGTAAAAGAGAGCAGGGCGAGAGAGTAGGATTGTATCGGAATGAATAAGGGGGTTTTGCTTGCCTAGCACTTCTGAAGATAGCATTGAGTCTTCATCAGTGTCAACGATCACAACGTCGGAACAACGTCTACCGAGGGGGAACAACACCGGCAAACACAGAAGAAACACGATCAATGCCATGCACAGTATGATGCATGCTATGACATGGCAATATGAATGTGTTTTGGGCTAATGCATCTAGCAACAAGTTAAATGGGGTTGGTTTGAATACAAGATTCAAATTCAAACTCCATATGTGAGAGTTTAAATGCCATTTATTTGTTTTGTCCAAAACAGAGGACAAACATTGTTCAGACATGCATGAAAATGGTACAGATGGATTCCTTGAATTTTTCTGATAATTTTTCATATATAATTTGTTTGATTTGGAGTCACGGTTGAATTACTATGATTTTTAGAAGTTTTAGCTATTTTCTGAAATAAATAAATCGTTTAGATTTATTTAAAATCCAGAAAAGGGTTTACTGCGTCAGCATGACGTTGGCATGACATCAGCAGGTCAACAGGGGCTGGTCCGGGTCAAACCTGACCAGCGGGGTCCACACGTCAGTGACACAAGTGACTAACAGAGTTAATTAATTCTAACTAATCAAATTAATACCCACGGGGCCCACTGTCAGTGTCAGCAGGGGTAATTAGTCCTAAACTAATCTTGTCAGGTGCAGGGCCCACGCGTGTTAATCGCAGGAAGGTCAAACCCCTGGTCAGCGGGGTCAAACCCGCCGGCGACTCGACGACGGCGAGGCCAGACATGGCGGCGAGGCTCGGATTTGGTCCTCCGTCGATCAAATCGACGGCGAAGATGCACTACGCGTAGCTGGGGAGCGCGCGCATCGAGTGGTGGTGGCGGTTGGGCTCGGGATGGTCGGAAAAGACGCCAGCAATGATGTTGGCGGCTGCCGGAGCTCGGGCGAGCTCGGGGTCGTCGCTAGGAGGCACGGCAGGAGGAGCTGGTGGTGGCTACGGGCTACTGAGGTTGTGGTGAGCACGACGGTGGGCTCGGGAGCGAGCTGCGGTGGCTGTGGCCATGACCACGCCATGGCCGGCGGCGAGAAGCTCTTGGCTGCGGTGGTTAGCACAGCTACAGCGGCCTTACAGGGCAAAGGAGAGGGGAAATCGGTTCAGGGGCTCACGGGGATCATGCAGGGATGCTCAGCGAGCTCGGGGAAGCACGAACGGCGGCGAATCGATGATGAGGTTGACGGCGGCCGAAGGTTGAAGACGAGATTGAGGGCGACGCTGCAGGGCTTCTGGAGGGCCGTGGATCGGTGGGGAGGAAGAGGGGGTCGAGGCGGAGCTCCTGAGCCCAGCGACAGGGCGAGGGGTGGCCAGTGGTCGCGGCGAACGGCGTCGGTGGCGATGGCTGCGTTCGGGTGAGTGAGAGAGAGGAAGCAGAGGAGAGGAGGGCCACGGGGAGAGTGATAGAGAGGTCGAGGGGGTTCGGCATCTCCGTGGCGTCGTCTAGGCGCATCGGAGAGGGGCCAGGCAGGCAGGGAGGGAGGAGGTGGCCGGCGCGGGGCGGGCACGCGCTTCTGTCCTTCTGGCGAGGGAGGAAGACGACAGGGAGGAGGCGGTGATGGGCTGGGCCGTTGGAGCTGGGCCGGTTGGTGGGCGCCAGGTAAGTCCAGGTGGGTTCTCTCTCTCTTTCTTTCTCTTTTCTATTTTCTGCAATTGGTTTTGATTTCATTTAAAATATCAAATCATTTTTCTAAAACTTTCTGTAAATTGTATGTGAGCTCAGGAACTAGTCCAAGGTCACAGGCAACTTACAAAAATATTTGAACTTTATTTCTTATATAATAGAAATAAATTCAACTCAAATATGTCATTGGTTTAAGTCAAAGGCCCAAAAATAAATAATTCTATGATTCCAAAAATATTGGTTTGAATTTTACCTCTTACCAATATTTTCACAGAGTAACAGGAACATTTCTTTGGACTCATTTGATGAGATTTAAATGTTGGTTATTTTTAGAGGTCTTCTGAGGCTTTTGAAAATTCCTTAATTCAAATTTCATTTGAATTAAAACATGATGCTCACATGAGGGTCTAGCCTAGTGCATAACAGGACCAGGGATGTGACAACCCACCCCCACTAAACAAAAATCTCGTCCCGAGATTCAAGCGTAGGGTAAGGTGAAGGGGGAACGCAAACTAGCACAATCTTCACGATCCAGGTTGCACTCCAAATGAACGTTGATTCAAACACCATCTTTGACTCGAAGTCTTCCTCTGAGAACTCCAGCTAACATGACAACGAGAGGAAAGGAAAAACCCTAAAAGAATTGTTCTTCTCGAAGGTCGAACAACTCAGGATTAACCCACGGAATGAGACATAGCAACATCTCTCGAGCTGAGAGACGAAGCACACATCCATAGGAATGGAGTGAAGCAGATGACGAAGGTTCACTAGGTAGACAACAATTTCACGCTTAAGAAGGTGGTAATCGGTTGTCAACGCAGCGAGGAGTTGGGTTGCCATGATACCATATCGAGACACCTGAGGGATGGTGACTCGTAGATATATATCCCCCGTAAGCGGCAAAAAGAATTACCTTTGATATAGAGATCATTGAGACTCTCTATATCACCCTAGGGCAAATCACAATCGATCAATTGGAGGAGTTCGGTGGAATGACATTCCGGGCCAGAATGGATGATGTGGATTACCTTGTTGAAGACAACGTAATGGATGAATTTGCTTACCACCGGAAATGGAAGAGACCCATGGTAGAATGGCACATTGGCGGTGCAAGCTGGGAACAAAATGCAAATGCTGGGAATGATTCTGGTAACTGGGGAAGAACCCAACAATAGAGAGTGAATTCACTGTTTGAAAAGGTCATAGCATTGCCGAGGAAACTGAGAGCACTATACAGTTAATGCCGACGATCAAACCTAGCACTTGCGCGCGCTCTCAAGAACTTGAGCATTTCCATAATCATCAATATTTTACCAATATCCGTGTCAAGGATCCTGGCAACACAACGTACTACCACGATGAATACTGACGGACGATGCAGATGCAAAAGAAGATAACACCTTCTCAGATTTCATCTTAGCGAGGCCAAGGGGCAAATCTGGACGATCAACCGAGAGACATTTGACACTCCACTTCTAATGTTCTCCTTGATGTACTAGCGTATCCCATTCCTTGAAATGCTCTGGTATCTAGAACATCAAGTAAAGCTCGGACTTCGGAAACACAAAAATCCATAAGGAACAACTACTAGAATAAGTTCTACGAGATCCTTATGGGGAGGTGGCCAACTTCTTCAATCAAGATACTACAACAATAGGTCTTCCGGCGGGGTGTGTTGGCCACGGCATCCACTTTACCGGTTATCACGAGACCAATATTATAGTTCTTGGGAAATGTTCCAACCATCACATCTGCCTGAGATTCAGATCTGGTTGGTGTCAGGATATTCCAGACTCATCGAGTCTAGGAAGAAAAACGAAAGTTTGCAACACAAATCTACGAGTTGACGTTGCGAGATTCTCGGGGAATGAACTACGATAGTAAGCTCCAAAACATGAGCTGGTTCTGCTACAAACATGTGAACACATTGTCCCAGACAAGCATGGCCACGTAGTAGTCTTATAATTAAACACTACCGAGTTCAGGTGGGGAACCATCATCGAGGATATCGAAGTCCTTGCATAAGGTATACTCTTAAGAAGGAACTTCTTCTCCTTGAACAAATCAATCGGTGGCTTGGTGTGCTCGGGACACCTATGGAATGAAGGTTGCAAGTCTCCAGACCACAGAATACTTCGCACGTGTGCATGACTGACTTGGGATGATTCCAGAGGAAGCAAAACTAACTTTCTCAAATCCACGGCGGCAACTTGCATCAAATGCACATGAACTGGAGGAAGTCACTTCTTACATCCGAACATATGCTTCATGAACTAGCATGAAGAAATGCTTTCAAAAGTTTCCAACACTAGCTTATTGTCCAACAAGATCATGGAGGAGATGAGGATGTTGTCAATGGGCTCAACAACAATTCAGCTGGGTTTCCTTTTAAAAGGAATTCCATAGTTAAGTGAACAAGTGATAGCATTGGTCAGACCCAAAAGATATAATGGTGTATGCTCGAGGGATCGACCACGAGTAAGACAACATTACGAATATCGTTGGTTCTGGTCTGATTGGATGATAGCCCATACTCCAATCAAAGGTTGGATAAAAATGATAGGTCCATTAACTGATCATGAGGTTCAGTCGATGAAAATATCAACTTTCTTCAACACACATACAAGACATCCCTTATAATGAACTATATCGGACAAGCTTCTATCTTCCAACTCTCCAAGTTGATGCATAGCTTAACCAACTAGCTCAGGGGTATCCAACACGGATTCTTGGAGAAAGGGTGGTTTACAGGATAAACCAACTTGATCACGAGCTCAACATAACAGTCAGGTGACAACCTGGTGATACTTTCGAGAAGATATCCGGAAAATCACGAACCACCGATATGTTACTAAGCTCAAGAACAATCTTGCTTTCCATGACAGGACGATATGATCACAAGAACAAGGGATCGGCACAATCCTAACTCATTGATCGAGGGGTGCACCAGAAATAAGGACTAGGTAGCACAATCAACCTTAGGGTGACGATTCAATAATCAACACGGTAAGAATGAGGTTATCATCCATTTAACTACCAAGCAACGGAGTTGCTAGGAGTATTGATTTCACACACCATGATTCACTTGTCGGCATTCTGGTTACCATAGCACATGAACCGAGGAATGAACAATGATGGCAAGAAGTATCACTGTACCAAGAGTTCATAGGATGGTGTGGAGTTCCTATAATAATCCCGATATAAAAGATGGTAATACTCCAAGGTAGAACAGAGCAAAAGGTGGATTGGCATTTTGATCTTCGGAGTACAATTGTTTTGACCCAATCCTAGATATGGATGAGGTACTGGAGTTTGTTTCTCCTAGTCATTCCGGAATAGAATGGCTTGACGGACCACAAGAGTAATAGGTATCGATGAACGAATGCACGCATACTCTTGACTATCAAATGATAGACAGGGGTCAGAATACAACTAAGAGGGACAACTCAAAGAACATATAATTTTCTGAGTTATGGATGCATAGATTAGTATGTCGAACCAAGTTCAACATGTTTCTTCCGGATAAGCCATGCAGAGAGGTAGGACTGGCAGAGTCACGATTTATGAATGGAGAACTCCACAAGAGTACTCTAATTGTGATCTATTGATCCAATAAACATCTGCCATAAGCGGTTCATAGTATTTGGAAGAAGGAAATACCACGGACCTCGAGGACTATCGCAAAGTTACTAATATCCTAAAGGAACTAGCAAACACTATCAACATGAAGTAAGTAGAGTGAATCTCGGGTTCAAGAACCCAGGAATAGAATACCTACTACTAAGTAGCATCACGGGATGCTTTCGAGAATAAAGGCCAGAAGCATCACAGTGGGACGCAAATCATGGCTAGATTACTAGATGATCCCCTAGGACACCTAGGGTCATAATAATAATTCCAACATATATGTCGAGGCAATAAATTACCTCAACGCACCGGTTAGTGTGCTTATTCTGACCATAAAGGACATCGGGAACAGAAAGAAAGGATTTGCAAATGCATCAGACTATTTAGAAACCTGGGATGACTCGGACGGCATAACGGCTGTAAATGCTCAGAAAAGATTTGAGACATTCAGAAACATGGTGGCATAACCACTCGGAAGCACAATATCAAGGTTTCAAGATCAACAGTTAACGTATGGAAGTAGTAGAAACTGAACAGAGGCTTAAGTCCAACAATTCTATAAGTCTATGGATTAGTAACACGTGATCCTGATAGAAAGAAGAGATAGCCTAGTTCTTAATCCCCGTAGAAGAGAAGATGATGACTCAGATCAGAAGGCCATGAGGTATAAGGAGTAAAAGAGCCTTACATTTCAACCCACAATCAATTCCCTACGTATAACTAAAGAATTTCTAGACTCGACTTCGACCAGTTTGACTTGGTAATCCTACAGGCAGTCAAGCTCTGATACCAACGCTGTCAGGACCCCGACTCAATGCCACATCGATCTAGCATGTAACACCTCATATCACTTTGCGGCCTCACGCACGGTATTCCCACGGGTGTCGCCTTACCTTTGCCCGGGACCGTTCGCGCCTTTTGGCACACGTATATGATAGTGTCGCTAGCATCCATATGATAAGGAGCCTGGGCTGACATGGCTAGTCGTAAACCCAAAGTGGCACAAACCTACAGGGACAGGCATCCATGACCCCGCATCGAACGTGTCGGTCATCAGCGAGTGAATCCAGGCTGTAGCACTGGGCTAGCAGGACTCTGGTATTCATCACGTGACATTTCCCCAAGGGGACAGACACAGGAACGAAGAAGGACACATGCCGGCCAGCCTAAGTGTTCCGGAGCAGTAGCAAGCTACCATGGAAACACTAGGAGACATTTCCCGGTAAGAGAGGCTACTAAGGATAAACAACTAGATAGTCAGATCCCACACATACCAAGCATTTCAATAACATACACACAATATGCTCGATATGTGCAAATACAACATGGCATCACAACATGACTCTACGACTCAAGTATTTATTCAAAAGGCTCCGGGGAGCGAGATATTACAAACAGGGGTCTCATGACCCAACATTCAGAGCATACAAGGCAAAGCACATGCGGAAGCTTAACATGTCTGAGTACAGACATCTACAAATGAAAAAGGCTGAGAAGCCTGACTATCTACCAGATCCTGCCGAGGGCACATGATCGTAGCTGAGGTAACAAGCTAAACATCAAAGTCCACGTAGAACTACTAGCGAGACCGAAGTCTCTCTGCAAAAACATAAAATAGGCAAACGTGAGTACAAATGTACCCAGCAAGACTTACATCAGAACTAACTACATATGCATCATTATCAACAAAGGGATGGTGGGGGTTTAACTGCAGCAAGCCAGCTTTGACTCGGTGGCTATCCTGAACTACGACTGCAAGTAACTCTTTTGAGGTGGCGCACACGAGTCCACATATTCACCATATCAATACACCACTATGGATCCGCTCCCGTCTCCCTACGAGAACGCCATCCATAGCACTCACGCTTATCTTGCATATTTTAGAGTATCCACTTTCACTTGTCTATGAACTGATATAAGCAACCCAGAAGTCCTTTACCGCGGACACGGCTATTCGAATAGATGATGTTAACCCTGCAGGGGTGTACTTCTTCATACATGTTTCCACCACTTAGCGTCTGCACACGACATGTGCTCAGCAGACTTCAAGCGAAAGCCGACGTGGGTGTAGACCACGACCTACCTAAACACTCAAGTCTCTAGTCCAGGTTTATCGCCTATTCAGGTTCCATCCATGAGGAGATCCGGCCAGAGTTTCGCTCACAGCCCCAAACGATGTGTGCAGGGTTCCCGAGATACCTAATGGGTATTCGGTACACCGTGCCACGGTGTATCTACCGCATCACAGCCCACCCCTCGGGTCAGCGCTGCCCACGGCCTCCAACACAAAACCTACAAACACCATAAACTACTTGCAACTCCTGGACAGAGGACAAGGGTGAATAAGAAGTCGAGCGGGGTCATATTTCAGGGCCCAATGCATGGTAGTAGCTGAAATCATGGATCACAAACACAGAACTCAGTTCCTAAGGACGGCTTCAATGAGACAACCCACCATGTACTCCTACATGGCCTCTCACCGTTACCTTTTACCAAATCGTGTTCACACACTTAGCTCACACACAGTAGGACATGTTCACACACCTTTTATTCATCCCCGATGAATCAGACCTGACTCAACTCTAAGCAGTAGCAGGCATGACAAACAAACATGAATGAGTAGGCACAACAGGGCTCAAACAACTCCTACTCATACTAGTGGGTTTCATCTATTTACTGTGGCAATGACAGGTCATGCAGAGGATAAAGGGGTTCAGCTAACGCAGCAAGTAACAAATGACTCGTTGTTATTCTAATGCAGTAAAAGCGAGCAGGGCGAGAGAGTAGGATTGTATCGGAATGAACAAGGGGGTTTTTCTTGCCTGGCACTTCTGAAGATAGCATTGAGTCTTCATCAGTGTCAACGATCACAACGTCGGAACAACGTCTACCGAGGTGGAACAACACCGGCAAACACAGAATAAACACGATCAATGCAATGCACAGTATGATGCATGCTATGACATGGCAATATGAATGTGTTTTGGGCTAATGCATCTAGCAACAAGTTAAATGGGGTTGGTTTGAATACAAGATTCAAATTCAAACTCCATATGTGAGAGTTTAAATGCCATTTATTTGTTTTGTCCAAAATAGAGGACAAACATTGTTCAAACATGCATGAAAATGGTACAGATGGATTCCTTGAATTTTTCTGATAATGTTTGATATATAATTTGTTTGATTTGGAGTCACGGTTGAATTACTATGATTTTTAGAAGTTTTAGCTATTTTCTGAAATAAATAAATCGTTTAGATTTATTTAAAATCCAGAAAAGGGTTTACTGCGTCAGCATGACGTTGGCATGACATCAGCAGGTCAACAGGGGCTGGTCCGGGTCAAACCTGACCAGCGGGGTCCACACGTCAGTGACACAAGTGACTAACAGAGTTAATTAATTCTAACTAATCAAATTAATAGCCACGGGGCCCACTGTCAGTGTCAGCAGGGGTAATTAGTCCTAAACTAATCTTGTCAGGTGCAGGGCCCACGCGTGTTAATCCCAGGGAGGTCAAACCCCTGGTCAGCGGGGTCAAACCCGCCGGCGACTCGACGCCGGCGAGGCCAGACACGGCGGCGAGGCTCGGATTTGGTCCTCCGTCGACCAAATCGACGGCGGAGATGCGCTACGCGTAGCTGGGGAGCGCGCGCATCGAGTGGTGGTGGCGGTTGGGCTCGGGATGGTCGGAAAAGACGCCAGCGATGACGTTGGCGGCTGCCGGAGCTCGGGCGAGCTCGGGGTCGTCGCTAGGAGGCACGGCAGGAGGAGCTGGTGGTGGCTACGGGCTACTAAGGTTGCGGTGAGCACGACGGTGGGCTCGGGAGCGAGCTGCGGTGGCTGTGGCCACGGCCACGCCATGGCCGGCGGCGAGAAGCTCTCGGCCGTGGTGGTTAGCACGGCTACAGCGGCCTTACAGGGCAAAGGAGAGGGGAAATCGGTTCAGGGGCTCACGGGGATCATGCAAGGAGGGTCAGCGAGCTCGGGGAAGCACGAACGGCGGCGAATCGATGATGAGGTTGACGGCGGCCGAAGGTTGAAGATGAGCTTGATGGCGACGCTGCAGGGCTTCCGGAGGGCCGTGGATCGGTGGGGAGGAAAAGGGGGTCGAGGCGGAGCTCCTGAGCCCAGCGGTAGGGCGAGGGGTGGCCGGTGGCCGCGGCGAACGGCGTCGGTGGCGATGGCTGCGTTTGGGCGAGTGAGAGAGAGGAAGCAGAGGAGAGGAGGGCCACGGGGAGAGTGATAGAGAGGTCGAGGGGGTTCGGCATCTCCGTGGCGTCGTCTAGGCGCATCGGAGAGGGGCCAGGCAGGCAGGGAGGGAGGAGGTGGCCGGCGCGGGGCGGGCACGCGCTTTCGTCCTTCCGGCGAGGGAGGAAGACGACAGGGAGGAGGCGGTGATGGGCTGGGCCGTTGGAGCTGGGCCGGTTGGTGGGCGCCAGGTAAGTCCAGGTGGGTTCTCTCTCTCTTTCTTTCTCTTTTCTATTTTCTGCAATTGGTTTTGATTTCATTTAAAATATCAAATCATTTTTCTAAAACTTTCTGTAAATTGTATGTGAGCTCAGGAACTAGTCCAAGGTCACAGGAAACTTACAAAAATATTTGAACTTTATTTCTTATATAATAGAAATAAATTCAACTCAAATATGTCATTGGTTTAAGTCAAAGGCCCAAAAATAAATAATTCTGTGATTCCAAAAATATTGGTTTGAATTTTACCTCTTACCAATATTTTCACAGAGTAACAGGAACATTTCTTTGGACTCATTTGATGAGATTTAAATGTTGGTTATTTTTAGAGGTCTTCTGAGGCTTTTGAAAATTCCTCAATTCAAATTTCATTTGAATTAAAACATGATGCTCACATGAGGGTCTAGCCTAGTGCATAACAGGACCAGGGATGTGACACTTTCACTTAGCCATAGGAGTTTCATGGTAGGGCTACTATATAGCCCCTGGTACTTTCGCGTTCAGCCGGATGTGGTGTGCGTATGTACGTGACCGGGAAACCGGTCCTTCGTTAATGTGAGGGAATCGCGAGGATTCTGCAGGGTCGTCGAGTGGTTGACCAGTCTCGCGTTGTATCATGACAGTCAGTTTTTGGCTTTCTCTATTGAGGTGCTCGTCCATGTGAACCGGGGCACAATCACAGTAGTTCTCCTGGTTCCGCCTTCGCCGATAGAACGGAACGTAAGGTAGCAAAACATGGGAGCCGGGCAAACCCAACATTTGACAAAAGACATGATTCGAAGCTGATGCATATAAGGCCAAACTCGCGACGCCGAAGACTCCCTAAGGTATTCGGACTTTATAATGTGTACTGGGCTGAATAACGCCCTTAACAATGAGCCCTGAGTTTCCAGGTATGAGCAGTGTTCTGGTGTGACAAAAATGCAGAAGACGCCAGTATCCCCCCCCCGGTTGTATAAAGTTTCCGGAGGGAAAGAAGCAACAGGAGATGTTAAAAAGGTTTACACAGGGTCTTAATCTAAAGAGAAACCTTTGTGCGGGGCCCTGCTACACGTTTGTGCCTTTATCTCCATTGCGCCATATCCTGGAAGGGTGTAGCACGATGGTCACCTGTAAAAGAAAAAACCCAGGTGAAAGACTTCGTGCGAGGTGTTCGTTAATGAAAATGCAATATTCTATTGTATTGATAAGGTCGAGCCAAACTATGGGCTCTTTTTGCGAGCAGCCCCTAGCATCTTTTGTGGGGAAATCCCAACTTTGCTATTACATTAGGTGGAGGGCCGGACTCGTCTAACCGTGTCCGTGGTCCTGACGACCGGCCATTAGTCCTGGTTGGAGGGACCGCTCAGTGTTCGGCTGCTAGAGCCGCCACATATTCTTCCGCGCGTAAGGAACGCTTTGTGTTCCTGCTAACTATGATGACGCCGCATGGACCGGGCATCTTAAGTTTGAGGTAGGCGTAATGCGGTACTGCATTAAAACGAGCGAAGGCCGTTCGTCCGAGTAGTGCATGATAGCCACTCCGGAATGGAGCGATGTCGAAGGTTAACTCCTCGCTTCTGAAGTTGTCGAGGGAACCGAATACAACTTCTAGTACTAGGGAGCCCGCACAGTGGGCCTCAACACCTGGTATTACTCCTTTAAAGGTAGTGTTACTTAGGCTGATCCTTGAAGGGTCTATCCCCATTTTGCAGACAGTGTCCTGATATATCAGGTTTAGACTACTGCCGCCATCCATGAGGACTCGTGTGAGATGGTATCCGTCAATTATTGGGTCGAGCACCAAGGCAGCCGTTCCTCCATGCCGGACACTAGTCGGGTGGTCCCTACGATCGAAGGTGATCGGGCAGGCCGACCAGTGATTACATTTGGGGGCAACGGGCTCAACAGCATATACGTCTCTGAGTGCGCGTTTGCGCGTTCTCTTTGGAAGGTGAGTTACGTAAATCATATTCACTGTTTTGACTTCTGGTGGGAATTTTTTCTGTCCTCCAGTGTTCGGCTGACGAGGCTCCTCCTCGTCCTCACTTGGTGTCTCCCTCCCCTTTTGTTTGGCGTTCAGCTTGCCGGCTTATTTGAAAACCCAACACTCTCTGTGGGTGAGGTTTGCGGGCTTTTCGGGGGTGCCGTGAATCTGACATAATTTGTCTAGAATCTTGTTGAGGCTGGACGGTCTGTCTCTGCTGCCTTTAAATGGCTTCTTCCATTGACCGGGTCGACAACCGCTGAATCTAGCATTGACTGTCGTATTCTCTAGGCTGCCATTATTGTTTCGACGCTTGTTTTTGTTGCGTTGCGGCTTCCTGTTGCCATCCCTGACTTCGGATGTGCTTGGGTCGCTGGTGCCGCTATGGGCCAGCCAGCCGTCCTCGCCCACGCAAAAGCGGGTCATAAGGCTTGTTAAGGCTGCCATCATCCTCGGCTTTTCTTGGCCGAGGTGTCTGGCAAGCCATTCGTCCCGGATACTGTGTTTGAAGGCTGCTAAAGCCTCGGCATCCGGGCAATTGACTATTTGGTTTTTCTTAGTAAGAAACATGTTCCAGAGTTTCGGGCTGACTCTCCGGGCTGTTGAATTATATGACTTAGGTCGTCAGCGTCCGGAGGCCGGACATAGGTCCCTTGAAAATTTGCCCTGAAAGCATCCTCGAGCTCTTCCCAACTTCCAATTGAGTTTTCGGGAAGGCTTTTCATCCAGTGCCGAGCTGGTCCCTTTAATTTGAGGGGTAGATATTTGATGGTGTGGAGATCGTCTCCATGAGCCATATGGATATGAAGGATAAAGTCCTCGATCCAGACCCCAGGGTCAGTAGTTCCATCGTACGCCTCTACATTCACGGGTTTAAATCCTTCCGGAAATTCATGATCCAGCACCTCATCGGTGAAGCACAGAGGGTGTGTGGCACCCCTGTATTTGGTTGTGTCGTGGCATGTTGTCGACGGTTGTTGTGCTTGGTTATGATTCCAAGCTGGTATTCGATCGATGTGATCGTTTCGGTAGTTCTGATCCTACGCTGGAGCGCGCTTCTAGATTCATAAATGGATCTGGCCATACCGGACTTTCTGTCCAGGAGCTCATGTAAATCATGTGCTGACTTGCGTGCGGCATCCTTAGTCGTCTTGTCATGGCCACGGGGCGGTCGGTCTGGCCGATCGGTAGTTTTCGGTTGAGTGGGCTCTAAGGCCTCATCGTCGAAATCGGGCAGCAGCTTGCGCTTTGGATAGCTCTTTGCGTAGCGATCGTCGCTGTATTTTTCTTCTGTGTCAAGCACTTTGCTCCACCTATGGTTGAGCGTATCCTGCGCGGCCTTAAGCTTTTGCTTCTACTTCTTTAGGCTCCTCGCAGTGGCGATAAGTCTTCTGTGGAGGTTCTCTTGTTCCAATAGTTTTTCTGGGATGATAAGTGCATCATCGTCCGGGCTGTCCTCCTCTCCGGAGACAGGTTGTTGAATTTTACCCTCGGGATTGGCGTTATCTGACGTCGGGTCCGGACTGTTTTCACCATCCCCTGCCTCATCCTGCTCCATCGCTGGGTCCATGGGGTCGTCGTTTCGTTTGGAATCAACCGGGGTATTATTATTTCTTGCGCTGTTGTCACTATTTTAACTGTGGCGGGATTTAGAGCGGTGTCTACGGCGCCGCTTTGGTGGCTTATCGAGGGGATTATCCTTCGTTGTATCATCACCATCGCCTTCTTTTGGTGTGTCCACCATGTAAATATCGTATGATGAGGTGGCAGTCCAGTGCCCAATGGGCGGTGGTTCCTATTCTTCTCCTGCCTCGTCGTAAATACCATCGATGTCTTCGGAGTCGAAATCAAGCGTGTCGGTTAAGTCATCGACAGTGGCCATGAAGTGGGAGGTGGGTGGGTAACGAATTTCTTCATCGTCTTCTTCCCACTCGAGATGGACATAGTTTGGCCAAGAGTCTCCTGACAAGGACAGAGACCTTAATGAGTTCAACGCATCTCCCAAGGGTGAGTGGTGAAAAATATCTGCGGCGGTGAACTCCATGACGGGTGCCCAATCTGATTCGATAGGCACGGACGCACACGGTTCAGATCCTGCAACCGGGGAAAATTCCGGGGGTCCGACGACACCACTCTTGCAAGAGGTGGGATCAGCCTTAGGCTCCAATGCTGATGAGTGTGCGGCCTCTGTGGCGGGGTCCATCCACCCGTCCTCGGAAGGCACGATCTGCTCCGGGTTGATTCCCGACGCCAGTGCAGGTGCGATTTCCTGAATACTATCCGGCGGCAGATCAAAGTCATGTCCGTCGTGACCGTTTGGCACACCTGTCCTGAGCTCGAATCCATCGAAGATCAAGTCTCCGTGGATGTCGGCAGTGTAGTTTAAGCTTCCAAACCTGACCTGATGGCCAGGGGCGTAGCTGTCGATCTGCTCCAGATGGCCAAGCGAGTTGGCCTGCAGTACAAAGCCGCCGAATATGAAGACCTGTCTGGGAAGGAAAACCTCCCCCTAGACCGCATCGTTGAAGATGATCGAAGGGGCCATCAAGCCTTACAGCGATGGCACAGTGGAACTCTCAATGAAACCACCAATGTCGGTGTCAAAACCGGCAGATCTCGGGTAGGGGGTCCCGAACTGTGTGTCTAAGGCTAATGGTAACAGGAGGCAGGGGACACGATGTTTTACCCAGGTTCGGGACCTCTCGATGGAGGTAATACCCTACTTCCTGCTTGATTGATCTTGATGATATGAGTATTACAAGAGTTGATCTACCACGAGATCATAGAGGCTAAACCCTAGAAGCTAGCCTATGATTATGATTGTCGTTGTCCTACGGACTAAACCCTCTAGTTTATATAGACACCGGAGGGGGCTAGGGTTACACAGAGTCGGTTACAGAGAAGGAAATCTACATATCCAAATATCCAAGCTTGCCTTCCACGCAAAGGAGAGTCCCATCCGGACACGGGACGAAGTATTCAATCTTGTTCTTCATAGTCCAGCAGTCCGGCCAAAGTATATAGCCCGGCTGTCCGAGGACCCCTTAATCGAGGACTCCCTCAATCCCTTCTCCACATTCTTGTTCAATATGGTTGTAGACGCGCTTGCCGCCATCTTGGATAAGGCTAAAGTTGCTGGCCATATACATGGGATCACTCCCCACCTGGCTGGCGGCTCCGGGATCTCCCTTCTCCAGTATGCTGATGACACCATCATTATGGTCGAAGGCTCGGAGTCGGATATCTCCAATCTCAAGTTCCTTCTCCTCTGCTTCCAACAAATGTCCGGCCTTAAGATTAACTTCGACAAGAGTGATGTGATGGTGTTGGGCTACTCTCCGGCCGAGTCCCTTGCCATTGCCAACCGTCTTAACTACCGCCTCGGTTCCTTCCCCACGACCTACTTGGGAACGCCCATAAGCGACTCTTGGCTCACCGTCGCGGACTTGCGCCCGACCGTGACCAAGCTTCAGACGCATATCAAGCCTTGACAGGGTAGATGGTTGTCCAAGGCTGCTCGGACCATTCTCATTAATTCATCCCTCTCCAGTCTCCTCTTGTTCCTCATGAGCTTCTACAGCCTGCACGATACTCTTCACCATGAGATCGCCAAAATCTAGTCTCGCTTTTATTGGGCAGGCGACAATAATAAGCAGAAATACCATATCGTTAGCTGGCCTGACATCTGCAAGCCTCGAGAACAGGGAGGCCTCGGGATCATGTGCTCCAAGCGCATGAATATCGCCCTCCTATCCCGCTGGCTTTGGCGCATCTCGCAAGGCCAAGGTGGCCTCTGGCTTGACATCATCCAGAACAAGTATCTGCGTGGCCAGCCACTTGCCTTATGTCAGCGATCTGGTGGCTTGCAGTTCTGGCAGTCGGTCGTCCTGCTTCTCCTGGTCCTCCGCATCAGGACTTCCATCTTGGTGGGGTCCAGCTCGGCGACATTGTTCTGGTTTGACAGATGGGCTGGAGACTCCCCCTTTGCCGCGCGCTTTCCCGATCTATTCTCCCTCGCAGTTGAACCCCTGATCTCGGTTGAGAGGGCCCTTGTTGATCTAGGGCGCCTTGCTTTCCAGAGACCTTTCGGCCCTCTGGAATCTGCCGCTTGGCGTGAGTTACTAGACTGTGTAGCACTTCACGAGCCAGTGGTGGACGATGGCCCGGACCTGGTGAGATGGTGGCTCGAACCTTCGGGCCAATTATCCACCAAATCCCTTTACCAGGCCATCGCACCTTCCGTCGCCCCTCTCCCCCTGTCGACGGTGTGGTCCGTCCATCGATCCCTGAAAATTCGGATCTTCATGTGGCAGTGGATTCGCGGGCGACTCCCGTCGGGCGTTGAGGTGCGTAAGCAAAATGGCCCGGGCTCCGGCATTTGCCCGCTCTGCGATGTACCCAAAGACTCGAATCACATCTTCTTCTCCTGCGTGACCGCTCAATTCGTTTGGAGCTGCTTCCGTGAGGTGGTGGGTGGATCTTGGTGTCACAGCAACTTCCCCGACCTGTACGACGAGCTCCAGTCCTCCCCTTTGACTTCTCGCCACATTAGGTGGCTCGAGATTGGAGTCATCGCTTGGACCCTCTAGAAGATCTGTAATAAGCTTGTGATCCAGCGTGCTCCTCTTTGACGGGCTACTGACGCTATCTTCAAACTGTCTGGTTTCTTGCAGCTCTGGCGGCCTCTTAGCCGCCCCCAGGACCGCGACGCCATCTCTGCCTTCATCGCCGACCTCCGCTCGATGGCCGTGCGCCTGTCTCCGCCGCTCCCGCCTCCACCACCGAAACCCGACTAGTCGCTCCTTGGCTCTCCGGATCTATCCCTTTTGTGTTTTGGGCTTGTTGAGTTGTGCCATCAGCAAAACCTCCGTACTTGTTTGTGTGACTTGGGTGTGTGCATTTGAACTGGTATTTGTATGTGTGCTCAGTGGCGGTATGCTTTATTTATAAAGCGGGGCGAAAGCCTTTTTCAGTAACTACGAGAAAAGTATTAATAATAAATTCTAACCATAGCATTAAACTTTTTGATCCAATCGCCGCATAAACTGTGGTTTAAGCTTATGTCACTCTCGCAACCCACCATCTAATAACTACTCCACAATGCATTCCCTTAGGCCCAAATATGGCGAAGTGTCATGTAGTCGACGTTCACATGACACCACTAAGAGAGATGGCAACATACATACCTCAAAATATCAAACACATATCAAGTTCACATGATTACTTGCAACATGATTTCTCCCGTGACCTCAAGAATGAAAGTAATTACTCACAAATGAAAAACATGCTCAAGATCAGGGGGGGTATTAAATAACATAATGGATTTGAACATATAATCTTCCACCAAATGAACCATATAGTAATCAACTACAAGATGTAATCAACACTACAAGTCACCCACAAGCACCAATCTATAGTTTTGATACAAATATTGAACACAAGAGATGAACTAGGGTTTGAGAGGAGTTGGTGCTGTGAAGATGTTGATGAAGATAGCCCTCCCCAAGATGGGATAGTTGTTGGTGATGATGATGATGATGATTTCCCCCTCCGGGAGGGAGTTCCCCCTGTGGAATCGCTCCGCCGGCGGGCAAAAGTGCTCCTGCCCATGTTCCGCCTCGAGGCGGAGGCGCTTCATCCTGAGTGTCCTCCTCTAATTTTTCTAGGACAAAATGAATTATATACCAGAAGATGGGCACCGGAGGAGGGCCTAGGAGGGCAGTACCCACCAGGACGCGCCTGGGCCTCCTGGCGCGCCCAGGTGGGTTGTGCCCACCTGGTGGCCCTCCTCTGGTACTTATTTTCTCCAATATTTATTAAATACTCCACAAAAAATCCTCGGGGAGTTTCAACTCATTTGGAGTTGTGAAGAATAGGTAGCTTGACGTAGCTTTTTTAGGTCCAGATTTCCAGCTGCCAGAATTCTCCCCCTTGGTGCATACCTTGCATATTAAGAGAGAAAAGGTATTAGAATTACTCCAAAAAGCATTATTATACAATAAAACAACATAAATAACAGTAAGAAAACATGATGCAAAATGGACGTATCATTGGGCCCTTTGCATTTGGCACTTTTGATTTGTTAGTTGTTCCCATGAAAGCCTCTTCATCATCAGCCATACTGTGTGCCTTAGCATAATCTGCAATAGACTACATTTACCTGTGAAGAAGAATAGGTACGAGGGAAAATGGAGAAAGGATCACAAATGTTCTCACCGGAAGTTTAAAAAAACATTTTGAGGAGGAATCAGATATAGATTTTGAGATATGTTTCGAATGAATGAGACATATAGATCGAGCTAGTAGGTCCAAAGAATAATACTAGACAGTGAGCTAGGCGTATCATTCGAATGAAGCATAACACAAACCCTAGATCTGACGGATTTAGATGCCAGGAATAACTACAAACCACATCCGCACTAGAGAGGTAAAAACCTAGATCTAGGATATGCGGTAAAATCAAAGAAAAAAACCGCGGATGAACTCGAAACGAAAAGATGGAAGTCCGAGTTCGAACCACACGTACCCTAATTTGGTGACGTGCAGCAGCTACGGTGGCGCGGGGAAGAGGATGTCCCGTAATGGCGTGGAAGGACTCTGGACCTCTTTCCAGGAGTTATGCGGCGAAGGGATCGTCGGCGTCAAGCTCGAGGAGGAGGGCTGCGGTGAGAGTTTTGGTGGTGCGGAGGCGAGGAGAAAGCATAAGGTGGAAGAAGGGAGTGGTGTGATATATATATATATATGAGCGAGTGGAAATAACTGCACGCAAAGGATTAAGATCGGACGATCTCTAGGCAGAGACGATTGCGATTCAAAGGTCAGGATGAAGTGACAGATGATGTGTTGCATGTGGCAACCAACAAAAAGATCGTGGTCCTGACTTGGGCGGGAAAAACCCAAACTTTGGAAAGCTTTCGCAAAATAGATAAATGTCCGGACCAAATCTTAATCATGGTCAAGGACACCAGATAAGTTTCGTTGCAGATAAAATTTTGAGCATTCGCAACGGAACAACACAGACTGGAAGAGATAGATCAAAGGGAAAATAGGGTCCTAGGAATTTCACTCAGGAAAAAACATGAACAAATAGCTATGAGAGAAATGCATTCAAGCAGGAATCAAATCCATCGATCGAAAAGAAAATCAATGAAAGAGATTGTGGTGGCATAACCCACCGTATAAGAATGTATGACCCCGAGCATCGCACAATTATCATGGCACCTGGTTAGCCTAGTTCTTTGTTAATGTATTCACTCTCAGAAAGAAAATTTCACTTTGTAAAAACTTTCAGACTCTTCGAGTGTTATGCACCCATTCCTTCAAAGATGTGAAAATGTTAGCACGGGTGCTGAGTCCAGCTTACTGCATGTTTGTGAAATCTAGGATATTTAGCTCACACCATAACGCATAGAATCTTTTTTCGTTGAGAGGCTTGGTGAAGATATCAGCGAGATTGTCTTTGGTCTTAACGTGATTGATAATGATATCCTCCCGAGCAACATGATCGTGTATAAAATGGTGTCTGATGGCAATATGCTTCGTGCGAGAATGCTGCACAGGATTGTGTGCAATTTTGATGGAACTCTCATTGTCACAATATAGAGGAATATGCTTGACCTTGATGCCATAGTCCTTCAGTGTTTGCTTCATCCACAATAACTGAGTGCAACATGCGCCAGTAGCAATATATTAGACTTCAGCCGTAGAGAGAGATAAATAATTCTGCTTCCTTGATGACCAACAGACCAAAGATCTACCGAGGAAATGACATGTCCCCAAAGTAGATTTCCTATTAACCAAGTCACCATCCCAATCTGAGTCTGCCTAACCAACAAGATCAAACTGTGCTCCCTTAGGATACCATAAACCTAACGTGGGGTGTGTGAGCCAAATATCTTAGAATGCGCTTGACCGCTTGGTGATATGATTCTTTCGGTGTAGCTTGATAGCGGGTACACATGCAAACACTCAACATAATGTCAGGTCTGGATGCACAAAGGTAAACAAGAG
Source organism: Triticum dicoccoides (assembly GCF_002162155.2). Lineage (NCBI taxonomy): Eukaryota > Viridiplantae > Streptophyta > Magnoliopsida > Poales > Poaceae > Triticum > Triticum dicoccoides. The sequence continues at coordinate 455,634,120 of NC_041381.1, read as the reverse complement.
ATCCAATCATCGAATGATAGGCTTTCTGATCGTAGTCCTTACCATACACATCTGCATCTAGCTTACCATTCATGGGCATTGGATTCTTATAGCCCTTCATTTTGGAATCTTGCATTTTGAACTTCTTCAGGCATTCCTTCATATATTTGTCCTGAGAAATAAAAATGCCATTTTCTTGTTGACGAATTTGCAGTCCGAGAAAGAATTTGAGTTCACCCATCATGGACATTTGATATTTATCAGACATTATTTTCCAGATTGCCATTTTGATCGGCATTTGGATCTTGATTTCCAGTTCCATTCTGAGGAGCATTTGTTTCGGCAGTGGCTTGACGAGTTCTACTTTGAGTCATAGGGGCATCATCATCAGAGGACTTGGGTGCATTTCCTTCAATGGGCTTGACGCTCCCAATAGCCATTTGCCGAATAGCATCCGAAATCAGCTGTTCATCTATCACATTTTGCAGATGCTCCTTTTGAGAGCCGTTAGATTCATCAAACCATGCATTTACCATTTCCATAACTTTCATGTGGTGAGAGTTATAAACTCGATTGGTATGCGAGTTTGATTCATAACCGAGAAGAGAACCTTCATGTGGGTGCAAACTTGGAAGAATGATTCATATCAAGAATATAACAAGGTGCACTAGAAACACATAGATAAGAAACATTTGGTTTCTTGCCAGTGATAAGCTCATATGAAGTTTCCTTAAGGAACTTGTGAAGATAAACACGATTGATAATATGACAAGCAGTGTTAATAGCATCATCCTAGAAACGGATGGGAGTTTTATACTCAGTGATCATAGTTCTTGCCATTTCAATGAGAGTTCTGTTCTTTCGTTCAACAACTCCATTTTGTTGAGGAGTGTATGCAGCAGAGAACTCGTGAGTGATACCATGATCATCGAGAAATTCATTGATACGAGTATTTTTGAACTCGGTTCCATTATCACTTCTGACATGCTTAATTCGCACATCATACTCATTCTGGGCCTTCTTGGCAAAGCTTTTGAAGATATCATAAGTATAGGTTTTGTCTTCGAGAAAGAATACCCAAGTGTATCGAGAGAAATCATCAACGATAACCAGATCATAATGACTGCCACCAAAGCTTGCATAATTTGGAGGACCGAATAAATCCATATGAAGAATTTCAAGTTGTCTTGTTAGTGCTCATGACTGTCTTGGAGGAGTGATGCTTCTTAGCCAATTTACCAGCCCCGCAAGCAGCACAAAGATGATCCTTGTCGAATTTTACATTAGGAATTCCACAGAGATGATTTTTCTTCACAAGGGTCTGCAAATTTCTCATACCTGCATGACCAAGTCTTCAGTGCCACATCCAACCTTCGGTTGCTTTAGCAAGCAAACAAGTTTGAACTGAGGGACCCTTAGAAAAATCCACAATATACAGATCATCTTTTCTATAACCCTCAAAGACAAAGGAATTATCAGTAGCCATAAAGACAATGCATTTTGACATAGAAAATAGCACTAGCATGCCTAGGTCACATAGCTTGCCAATACAAATAAGATTGTATCCAAGAGACTTGTCAAGTAAAACTTTATCAATGGATTTGTCCTTGGACATAGCAATTTTACCTAGCACAATTACCTTTCCTTTGTTGTTGTCGCCAAAAGTGATATACTTCAGAGGAGAAGCAGTTAAGTTGGGGTCGACAAATAACGACTTGTCTCCGATCATATGACTAGTGCATCCACTATCCATTACCCATTCTGTACACCTGGAGACATAGCCCTGCAGAAGAGTTAGGCTTTCTTAACCACCCACATCCTTGCAGGTGCCTTCAAAACAGTAGTGGAAGTAGGATAGGATTTCTTTTGATAAGCATAATTATTATTCAATGAGGTACGAGCATAATTTAAGGAATAAGCATTGATATCTCTTCCAGAGACATGAGCGAAATGATTGGATGAGGTATGCATATACTCATTTTGTCAAACTTTTTCTGCTTGCATGTTTAGATGAGGAGAAATAGGCAAAGTATCAACAGTTTCCGTAGGCACCCGAATAGCCTTCTTTCGGGGGTCATTCCTGCTCTTTGGTCCAACATAGCGAGCAATAACCTCACCATGCTGATTTTTGAACAGTTTATAGTTGCTCAGAGAATCATCATCGGGATATTCAGGGATAGGAGAGTCATATCCCAAGAGTAATGCTGGATCAAGCATTTTGCTCTTTGCAGGAACCCATACTATTTGTGGGTATTGATGAGGCTCCTAGTAAGTGCCATTATCATTCAGTTTCCTTTCGAAACCGATACCTTCTTTCCTGGAATTTTTATGAAGGATGGACTTATTCAAAACATAACAGAGGGTTTGATGCCCTTTGAGTGATTTAGATCCTTTAACCTTGCATTCTCATCAGAAACAAAACCATTTTCCTCGATCAAGGTGTTAGCATTCATGATGATTCAGCATTGGTTCGTTCAAGGCATTTTAAATATGGTGGCTCAAGCACCTCAGGTTTCTCTTTAAGTTGTTGGGTGAGAAGAGAATTTTCTCTCACTAAATCTTCATGAGCCTCTCTCAGCGCCTCGAGTTCCTGTTTCCTTTTCAGGTAATCATAGGTTAATCTTTCATGGTCTGCTAAGATAAAATCATGACGAGTTGAGAGTTCATCCATTCGTGACTTGAGAGTGGAATACTCTTCAGTCAGCGACTGGTTTTTCTCCATCTCCTCAACCAACAACCCTTCAGATTTCCTGAGGGTTTTCTTAATTTGCTCAAGAGAATTTTGTGGAATATTAGCAATTTGACCAACTTAGCTTGGTCATCCTAATCAGAAGAATATTGATCACTGGAGTGAACCTTATGATGTTTCGAGATACCTTTTATTTCGAAGCCTTGGCTGTCGGATTACGGGTTCCACAAACCCTTGAGAGGTACAAACTCTGGGGTGCGTGCAGAGATCTCAACTTACCCAGCCTGCCTACTCGCGATCCTCCTAACCCTAGCACGTCAAGCTCAAAGAGACAAAGAGACACAGCAATTTATCCTGGTTCGGGCCACCTTGCGGTGTAATACCCTACTCCAGCATTTTGGTGGATTGGCTCGGAGGGCTGAGGATGAACTAGTACAGAGGATGAACTGGCCTCAGGAGGTGAGGTGTTCTTGAGATCGAGGGAGCTCGTGTTGTGTGAGCTAGTTCGACTTGTCTTGCCTCTATGGTGGTGGCTAGTCCTATTTATAGTGGCCTCGGTCCTCTTCCCAAATGTTGGCGGGAAGGGATCCCACAATGGCCGGATTTGAAAGGGAACAAATAGTACAACTTGTCCTGATAAAAATAGTATTTGCTTGCAAAAAGCCTCTGGTCGTGATGCTGCGGTGGGCTCGTCGATGATCTCCGCCCTGCCATCCTGGCGGTCTTGGTCTCGTTGCACCAGAATGGAAACCTTTGGCTGATTTCTCGGGACTCCACGCCTGTGGCTTGCCTCCTTTGCAGCAAAGAGGAAATCTGCGCTGTGCGCCTGCCTGGCGCCCGCCTGGTGCCTACCTAGCCTTGGTCATCATGGCTCACGGCAGCTGAGTCGCATGAGGTAAACCTTGCATAGAACTCTCCGCCCCTCGGGAGGCAGCCTGAGGAGGCCGATCCCTCAGGGGTCTTGGCGTCATCTGCCTCGCGAGGCTTGGCCCCTCGTGAAGATCTTGAGCTGTTGATGCTGAAGCTGGGCTGTACCAGGCCATCGATGGAGCCATGTGGTGGGCCGCAGGAAGGCAGGGCAAGTGCGGAGCCACGTGGTGGGCCAGCAGCAATATATCCAGAATGCTGAAAGTAGCCCCCGGGCCCAAGGCGCGCTCGGACTTGGCTTACAGACGAAGCCAAAGGGCAAGTGCGGAGCGCCGCGGGCCCTAACCGCCTGCGGCCTTGATGACATGTGGCGGTTGATGGGACGTGGGCGTCTCCACTTCCCCATGCCGCCTTGATATCTGGCAGGCCCAGTAGTCGCCCGTTGCTAGTGCAGCTCGCCCTTCACAGATAACCGTGCTCGGCCCGTGTTTCCTCCTTCCCAATCTTGCCGCCTTGTCCATAGATCCGACACTAGAGCCTCTCCCTTCTTTTGGGTGCTTGTCATGGCCCCCCAGCCAAGTAAGAAGGGGAAGTCGTGCGCCCCGGCCAGTGCTCCGCCGGCCTTGGAGCCAGCCCTCGAACAGTCGATGGTGATCAACCAGGAGGGGCTGGACAAGGTCTACTACGTGCTCGCCGCTGACTCCAATGAGTGGAGGGCAACGGCCGTCCGCCCTGCATCTTGGCGAGTGAAAGAGATGAGCGGCACCAAAATCCCCATCTATCTTCATGCTCTTCTCGCGGGGTTGATTCCTCCCTTCTCCCATTTCTTCAATGTTGTGATATTGCATTACCAAATCCACCTGCTGCATCTGGACCCCTGCTCTGTTATCCTTCTCGCCGTCTTCGCCTTCCTCTATGAGGCCATGGTCGGCATTGCTCCTTCTGTGGCCTTATTTCACTATTTCTTCTTGCTTTGGTTGGTCGACGCCCGCCAATGCTCTGGGTGCGTGACCTTTGAAGTTGTGGCCGCAACCGCCGGTTTAGGAATCGATTTTGAGCTCTCTCCTGCTGCGAAGGGATTCCGGAAGCAGTGGCTGCTCATGGACACCCGCGCGTTCAGCCCCCTATTCTTGACTCCTGGGGCATTGGCCTCGCCTAGCTCCGATAGGTGCCACGAGAGGCTCTCCGACCGGCATCTTGATTTCTTCTGGAAGACATTGGCGAGGCTTCAGGAACTGGAAGTGACGGCGCCAATGGTGGTGAAGGAGTTTGTCAGGCAGCGCATCGCTCCCCTTCGGCGCCACTCTCGCCCAATGTTGGACCTTGCAGGCGTCAAGGATCCAATGAGGCCGCAGAGGCCATCACTGGCCGCCGGGACCCTGAATATGGTGCTCAAACTCCTAACAGGCGAACCCGGGCCTGCTGACCTTCCAGGGGGTGGCTGCCTCCTCTATCAGTGCTCGAACAAGGCTGCCTTCGCTGGGCTGATGCCTCTATTCGACAAGTGGAGGTTGCTTCCGGAGGGCCTTGAGGGGCCCTGCGAGAACCCCGTCTTCGTGGCTCCTCTCCTAATCGATCCTGCTGCATGCTCCCCAAGTGTGTAACCAAGGGGGCGCGTGCCTCCAGCAGCTGTCGAGGGCTCCTCTGGAGGCCTGGCGCCGATAGTGGCCCAGGAGGCCGAGGCTCCTGAGGCCCTGGAAGGAGTTTCCGCAAAGCTGACGTGACCCCAAGCTCTGGAGGCAGAGGCCCCTGATGCCCTGGGTGGTGGCTCCAGAGTGACTGCTGATGGCGAGGAGCCCAACAATGGCTCTGGAGCCGTAATCCAGAAGATCTCGTCGGGCGCCCCTGCTCCCGGGGTCCCTACCCCGGCTGCCACACCGAGCGCTCCTCCTCCCGAGGATCGCCCGTCGGGGTCCGGTCGGCCCCGCCTGTGCCTTGAGTCTCTCCTTAAGAGGAAGAGGTCCCCGTGCTGTAGCGATGGCACCCGTCGGCCACTGAAGCCGAGGAGATACGTGGCTGCCGATGAGTAAGTATCTTTGCTCTTAATTCCTAGTGCGTCGTGTTTTCTCATGACTGGGGTCTTGTAGGGCTCCCACGAAGGCGAAACCTCGGGAAGCGGGCGCCCCCAAGGATTCCAGCTTGATGCCCACGCATAGCCCCCGGTGCCCTGATCCTGCATAGGGTGTGGGGCCGACTCCAGTGGCCGCGACGCCGTGAGGGTGCCCCGGAACCGGGCTCCCTTCCCTCTCCCCGCGACTCAGCCCGTGAGATGGGGGATGCAATGGCGGTCCTTCCTCTTGTCATTGCCGGCAGGGGTGACCCCTGGGCGGCCTTCATCTTCAAGTTGTGGGGCTACACCGTCCAGCCCCCGGCCGGCGGCTGGCGGGGTGCCCATCGCCTACCGGGCAGCCTCCGGGGCCGACGAAGGTCTTGGCGACGAGCTTGCGCTCGCTTGTAGGCGCAGTGCCGTGCACTTGTGACACTCCAAAATTTTTGTTTTTTTTCTTCAGCAAAAATCTTGCTTGGTTTGAAAAAAAGCCATTTAAATCCTTTCTAAGATATCTCTCTCTCTCTCAAAAACTTTTTCCCATGGCAAGGGCTTTGATTTTTGCATCCTATGCAACCCTGGTGTTTTGTTATTAAAAACCTTTCTTCTGAGTTTCCTTTATCAAAAACATTTCTTGGAAATTTACTTTCTTTTAAAAAGAAACCCCAAAAGATTTTTGAGCTACTCTGTTGTTTTGAACCATCCTTGGTTTTACCATGCCTCTTGTGGTAAATCCTCCCAAAACCCCTCCCTCCACCTTGGAACATTCCAAACATTCTATCCCAACAAGTTAAATCCATTTTTGGATTTTATTCCATTTATTTTCCTCCCCAAAACAATTCTGTCAATTATTTTAAGCCTAGGTGATTTGCAAAGCAAGTACCTATTTCCCTTTGAGTTTTGATCTCAAACCAACTCCTCTGGATAGTCTCTAGCACCCAAAACCTAGAACCATCAAGATCCACTCTTCCTCTTTTCAAAATTTTCAAGTTTCTCTCTCTGCAAGTTTGGACCAGATTTGTCAAATTTGGTGAAATTCATATCTCCTCTTCCCCAAAAATTCTACCAAAATTCAGGCAGCCCCCAGATGCAATGAGAGATCACCACACCGAAGATCAGCCCCAGATAAATTCCCCACATGCCAAAACCATTTTGTTGAACACTTGGCCAGCACTGTTCATGTGCATTTTCAGTAAGTTCAGTAAATTCAGATTTGCAGTGTCGTTTTTCGTCAGGGAGTTGTCATTGATCACCCGTGCGCCCTGGCACATTGCGCACAGCCTCTTCCCCCTGGCCAGAGCACCACACGCCCGCTTGGACGGACGCATGCATCGGTGGCAGCGAGCATCTTCAACACCGGCAGCCTCTGCGGTGGCAGAGCCACCCGTGGCGGCCAAACGGAGCCAACCCCGGCCCGTTACGCCGTTCTGCGCCGCCCATTGCTCCCTAGCCCTCCGCGTGGCTCATGCATGCCAGCGCACCCCTGCAGCACCGTCGTCGTGGCCTGGCAAGCACAGGGCGTGCCCTCTGCCACCGACGGGCCCGCGCCGCCCCGTTCTGTCGAATCCACCCAGGAGTCCTAATCCAAGCACGTTTAGCGTCAAAATGGAACCTTTATAACTTTTAAACAGAAAATGATTTTTGATTGATTCTTTTTCTGTCACCTTTATTTTTCTGTCTAGTTTTTTTCATATTTATTTGAAAAATATTTGGAACACTTTTCTGTGCACGCGCGGTATTTACGATAAGTACGTATTTTTTTCTTATACCGTAGATACCAGAGGAGGTGACGGAGCCGCGAACTTCGCCAAGTTAGACTCCGACTACTCCGAACTAGGCAAGCATGTTTGAACTTTTGATATGATGAGTGGTTGTTGCATGTTTGCATTTTAGTAGTTTCATGGCATGATTATGAGCATTTCGTTAAATGTTATATTTCATGCAACGGTGAAGCAAGTGAGTTTCGGAAATCCATATGTTGTTGGATATAAGTTTACATGGCCATGTGATGGCATGAGAATGGGTAAGATGGTAGTGTTGTGGCATGCCAGTCTTATGCCAGTCTATTTGACTTCAGTGTCAACGTGAATCAAGTCACCTTCCCATTCATTTCCTTTCCTGTACTACCACATGTTTTCCGCAAGGAATATGGCTTAGTAAGTTGCAAACCATTTTCCTGGTACACACCAAATAGAGAGGCCGGGATGAGGGTTCCATGGCCCTGGATTAAAGCCCGTCATCCGGTCAGGGGGCATGGGTGTTTCCGGTTGGGACTGAGAGGGGGGCACCCCTTAGAGTGCGCGTATAGAAATTTGATCCCATGCTCTTCGAGGTTGTGACCTCCCCGTATCAAAGTTTTTCTTGGACGTTGTCAAGGGTGATCCCTGGCATCGTGAGGTGGAATGGGTGTGTACTGGTTAGATGTGTTTCTACCGAAATACCGTAAACGGAACTAGTCCTTCGTGACTACGGAAATCCGTTGGCTGTGGGCAATTAGTACAAACTCTGCAGAGTCAAAAATCCTTTGAATCATCTTGTACATGTTCAAGTACTATGTTCATCTTATCTTATCAAATGTCAATCTCAGTAACAAGACTCCGGTGAACCACATGAGTGTTAAGTCCGGTTAACAGTTTATTCTTATGGATGGACTAACTTGTTATTTACTTTGGATATAAGCCCTTTCTGCGACGTCGCTCAGACGTCCGACTGTGGCACTCTTGTCATTTATTTTGATATAAGCCCTTTCTGCGATGTCGCTCAGACGTCCGACTATGGCACACTTGTTATTTACTTTTGATATAAGCCATTTCTGTGATGTCGCTCAGACGTCCGACTGTGGCACTCTTGTCATTTATTTTGATATAAGCCCTTTCTGTGATGTCGCTCAGACGTCTGACTGTGGCACGCTTGTTATTTATTTTCAATAAAAGCCCTTCCTGCGATGTCGCCCAGATGTCCGACTGTGGCACGCTTGTCTCTTACTTTTCAATATAAGCCCTTTATGTGGTGCCGCTTAGACGCCCGACTGCGGCATGATTATTTATTTATTTACCCTTCGAGGCGTCGCTCCAGACACCCAATCGGTTTCCAATTGTTTGTTTTACTTGCCATGTTGTGCAGATTTTTTTTATTTGAATGAGCATTATTATTTTGCTCATGACGCATTCATGCATGCATTTGTTATATCTTTTGTTCGAACTGTCTTGCGAGTACTTCCAAAGTACTCACCTGGCTTGTTGATTTGGCCAGATGTTGATGAAGGTGATCTCATGGATGAAGAGTTCGATAGCGAGTCCGACGCCTAGAGGAGTCCCAGTCAGTCCCGTGCGATCTTGGATTTGGTCACTGTATTATATCCGCTTCCGCTACCCCAGAAATAAATTCATCGAGCCTCACCTCGACGCTCGATGAGCTGCCAATTTAGGAGTCAAGTTATCCACCACCACTTTTATCTCGAGTTAGTAGCATGTCACCACACCCCCTGTGTCATAACCGCCCTTATGTACAATATTGGCGTGTTTGTAATAAATTGTTGAGCAACCTCAGCTCAACCCTGTAATATATTTGATGCTACTGGTCTTCTGTATTCAAGTTTTTGTCTACAAGTAAGGATAACTCTTCCTATACTGGGATCAAGAGATCGATTTTCTCAATAAGTATTTTATTGAAAAACTGGTCGTGACAAACTTGGTACCAGAGCCAGGCTGACTGTCGGAAGCCACTAGGTGCGATCGCTACTCGGTTATTAGCATAGTAGAGTTCATTCTTATTTTTACAAATGTAGTCATTTTCTGACAGTCAGCATAAATTTATGATCTGACCATTCAGAATTTTCACCTACTTTTCTAGATGGCTGGCAATGACTGTGAGTCACAGGTGTTCGCCAACGTGCCTGAGGGGTTCGTCAAGCTCCTCTCCTTCATCATCCAGGTCGCGATGGGGCCATCAGTGCGCCTAGTCTTCACACTCTACCCACACAAGATCAACGACAGTCTGACCATGCACCAGGCCGTGGTGCAATTCAAGGGAGGGCGTGTTGAGTTACGCCGCTTCCGGTTCTTGGGGAGAGCCATGCCTACGGAGAGGCATGCTATGCAGATGGCTACCCGTGAGGCGATAGCTCGTCTCCGGGATGTCCTTCCTTCAATGAAGACTCGTCGCTACCGCTACCTTCCATGCCACGTGCCATACACATGTCATTACTCATTCTCTTGCCCCAGAGGTGAGTGTGACGAGGCCTTTGAGATGCTTGTCGAGTACCTCCGAGCTCGGGAGGCAGCCTTCGACAGCATGGTGGACGTCCTTGTTGCTGCCCGCATGGACTCGGTCCATGGCTGTGCCACCAACAGGAGGGAGCTCATGCACACCGCTCCACCGCTGCCTTTCATCTCGTCCTCGGCATCCCATTCACCTACCATTCTCGCCACTGCTCGTCACCTACCTACCACCGAGGAGTTCAACCAAGTCATTACACCCACTCCAGTTCATTCTGCACTACCTATTGCGCCCACTCCTATTCATGGTACTCCGCCTATTGCGCCCACTCCTATTCGTGTTACTCCGCCTATGGCACCCGCTCCACCAGCTCAGCGCAGTGCTTCACGTCTGGAGCCTATTAGCGAGGAGGAAGTTGAGTCCCGCGCCTCACTACGCCTCACCCTCGGCAGGCCAAGGGAGATCCTCACCATCTCCGACTAAGTATGCTGAGCCGTCATGCGATGTACCGACTTCTACTATATGTTTATATGTACATAGGTTGTGAGAAGTAGCTTGTTCACGCATCATGTAGGGTCTGGAGAAGTGCACTAGCCTCAATAACATGTCAGGATTATGTACGCATATCCTGAGTGATGTATTGTATAATTACTGCTCGCATGTAAGATATGTAATAGTCCTTCTCCGTGCGCAATCGTTGATTTTTCTTGAAAAAATTCTGGAGCTTTTAAAATTTCCGTATGTGTGATTTATTGACTTTTGAGAAACTTCTTCTTGTATTACGAGTTTTACAAAATATATCCCCAGAGTGAAAGATGTCTCGTCCTTTGACGCGCTCCATGCCAATTCCGTCAGAAGAAAATTATGGCACACCACCAAACAACGATTTCACACAGGGGCAGTCAAGTCAACAGGACAGTGAAACCGCATTTACCCAAGTGTGTCGCCTTTATGAACAGAGTCAGCAACAACATCAGGAAATGATGAACCAAGTCATCAATATGGGAAATCACCATGGACAGTATCAACAGCAATCCAAGTTGTCTGAGCTACAGAAGACGCGTCCCCCAACATTTTCTCATACTGACAAACCTCTTGAGGCCGACGACTGGCTTCGAGACATGGAAAGAAAATTAGTTATTGCATAGTGTTCAGACCGTGAGAAAGTACTATATGCACCGCACTATCTCACGGGAGCAGCTGCGTCGTGGTGGGAAAATTTCCTACACATGCACCCCAACGAAAATGAAATAACCTGGGAGGAATTCAAGGAAAGTTTTTGTGGGGCACACATTCCTAAAAGTGTTATGAAGTTCAAGAAGAGAGAATTTGATGACCTCAAACAAAGGACCGTGACGGTGTCAGAATACAACAGCCAGTTTACTCTGCTGTCCCACTACGCCAACGAAGAGCGTATGACTGAGAGCAAGAAGATGGAAAAATTCTTGGAAGGCCTGGCACCCGCACTCAGATGCCAGTTGGTTGTACACACCTTCCCATATTTCAAAACACTGGTGGATAAGACCATTACCTTGGAAAATGAGAGACGCAGTTTGGAGGATTTCCGCAAACGCAAAAGGGACCAGACTACTCAGGCTCGAAACCACCGAAGCAAGACGGATTTCCAGAAAGGTGGGACACACAAACCCACGACGAATAACTCACGCCCAATCAAGAATTTCCATGCAAGGGACAAAGAGTTCACATATCGCCCAGGCGTTACTTGCTACGCTTGTGGAGAAGAAGGGCACTATGCCAAGCAGTGCCCCAAGCCAAGGAACTCAACCCCAAAGCCAAACCATAGTGGCAATAATTCAGCGCCCAAGCGAAACAATTTCAACCCCAATAACAACCACATGAAGGGTCATCTGAACCACATGACCAAAGAGGAAGCACAGAACGCCCCAGATATCGTACTCGGTACGTTCCCTGTCAACACAATACCTGCCATGGTTTTGTTTGATTCTGGAGCTTCTCACTCATTCGTTTCGAAGAGTTTTGCTTTGCAAAATAACTTTTCGATGCTTCCCTTGGAAAAATCCATGATCATCAAGTCCCCTGGAATTAAACAAGTGACCCAGAGTTACTGTCAAGGTGTGGTTATTGAATTTGAAGGATTGAAGTTTTACACCAACCTTATTGTATTGGAAAGTAAAGGTCTGGATGTCATCCTAGGGATGGATTGGTTAACCACCAACAAAGGTTTTATTGACTGCTTCAACCGAACAGTAATTCTCACCCAGCATCACGGGAAGACAATAAAGGTTTCAACCAAAGAAAGACAAATATCTCGGCAACCGAGGTTAAACAAGGTGGACATTTCTGAGTTAAGCAAGGTTCCAGTAGTGTGTGAATTCCCAGACGTATTTCCCGAAGAACTACCAGGCATACCACCAGACCGAGAGATAGAATTCAGCATTGAGCTAGCACCCGGAACCGCTCCCATTTACAAGAAACCACATAGAATGGCACCATCCGAGTTGGTAGAATTGAAGAAGCAAATAAAAGAATTGTTGGACAAAGGATACATACGAGCCAGTTCCTCACCTTGGGGTTCACCAATTTTATTTGCCAAGAAAAAGGATGCGACACTGAGATTGTGCATAGACTATCGAGCACTTAACATGGTCACAATCAAGAACAAATACCCAATGCCCTGAATAAATGATTTATTTGATCAGCTCGCTCAGGACAAAGTCTTCTCAAAAATTGACTTAAGGTCGGGATACCATCAACTAAAAGTGCGAACGGAAGATATCCCCAAGACAGCCTTCACCTCCAGATATGGACTGCATGAGTTCACAGTAATGCCGTTTGGACTAACAAACGCCCCCGCATATTTTGTTCACCTCATGAACAAAGTATTTATGAAGTATATGGACAAGTTTGTTGTGGTATTCATTGATGATATTCTGATATACTCCAAGACACCAGAAGAGCACGCCGAACATCTCAGAATTGTACTAGGAGAACTCAGGAAACACCAACTGTACGCCAAGTTCAGCAGATGTGAATTTTGGCTAAGACAGGTGGGTTTTCTGGGCCACGTACTAACCCAAGAAGGTATTGCAGTAGACCCGGAAAAGGTCAAGGCCATACTTGGTTGGAAACCACCAGCCAGCGTAACGGACGTACGGAGTTTCTTAGGAATGGCAGGGTACTACCGAAGATTTATTGAAGGATTCTCCACCATAGCAAAGCCAATGACGCAGTTACTCAAGAAAGATAAGAAGTTTGAATGGACGGAAGCTTGTGAGAAAAGCTTCCAAGAGCTAAAAAGGAAATTAACAACGGCACCAGTATTAATTGTGCCATACATACACAAGAATTTTGAGGTGTATTGCGACGCATCCCGGAAGGGCCTCGGATGCGTATTGATGCAAGAAGGCAAAGTAGTTGCGTATGTCTCTAGACAACTCTGCAAACATGAAGAAAATTATCCTACTCATGATCTGGAGTTGGCAGCAGTCATACATGCACTCAAAGAATGGAGACACTTTCTACTTGGAAATCGTTGTGAAATATACACGGACCATAAGAGCCTTAAGTATATTTTCACACAGCCGGAACTCAATTTACGGCAACGACACTGGTCGGAGTTAGTGAAGGATTGCGATGTTGGGATCTACTATCATCCAGGAAAAGCAAATGTAGTGGCAGATGCCCTTAGCCGGAACCCCAGCTCGGGCAACAACAGTATACCAAATTTGAGACCAGAATTTCAGCAGGAATTTGCCAAACTCAACCTAATAATGGTCACCGAAGGCAGTGTGTGGAATTTGGAAATACAGCCTACCCTGATGGAAAAGATTAAGGAGGCTCAGCATGGACACCCCAACATTGATGGCATAAAAAGGAAAGTGAGTTTGGGCAAGGCCTCAGAATTCAACATAGACGAGCAGGGAATATTGTGGTACGGAGAAAGACTTTGCGTACCAAATATCAAGGACCTCAAACAGCAGATTCTAGCTGAAAGCCACACTGCTCCGTATTCAATCCATCCTGGAGGAACAAAAATGTACAAGGACCTTCAGGAGAATTTTTGGTGGCACGGTATGAAAAGGGACATAGCCACATTCATTGCATGCTGTGATTCTTGTCAATGCATCAAGGCCGAGCACCAGAAACCAGCTAGACTATTATAGCCAAACAAGATACCCGAGTGGAAATGGGACGAGACTGGAATGGATTTTATTGTTGGGCTACCTCGGTCACGAGACGGAAATAATTCCATATGGGTCGTCACCGACAGATTAACTAAGGTAGCACATTTTATCCCAGTGAAGTCAACTCACACCACTCAGAAGCTTGTTCGGCTTTATCTTGCCCGTATCGTCTGCCTGCATGGAGTCCCAAAGACTATAATATCTGACAGAGGCACACAATCCGTTTCTAGGTTTTGGGATCACCTACAACAGGCACTGGGAACTCAACTAGCATTCAGTACCGCATACCACCCCCAGACTGATGCACAGACTAAACGCGTAAACCAAATTCTAGAAGACATGCTGAGGGCATGTGTCCTCACCTATGGAACCAGTTGGGAAGAAAGCTTGCCATACGCAGAGTTCGCATACAACAACAACTACCAGGCCAGCCTGCAAATGGCACCATTTGAAGCTCTGTATGGGCGAAGATGCTGCACACTGCTAAATTGGTCAGAGACCGGAGACAACCATATCTTCGGCCCAGATATGCTCAAGGAGGCCGAGGAAAAAGTTAAGATGATTAGGGATCAACTCAAGACCGCTCAAAGTCGACAAAAGAGTTATTACGATAGAAAGCATCGGGAAATCAGTTTTGAACCCGGAGAGTTTGTGTATCTACGAGTATCCCCTATGAGGGGCCTGCAATGATTCAAGGTTAAGGGAAAGCTAGCACCAAGATTCATGGGACCATTCTGTATAGTGGCCCGAAGAGGCACGGTAGCCTACCAGCTAGACTTACCCGAAGAATTATCCGATGTCCACGACGTGTTCCACGTCTCGCAGTTGAGAAAATACGTAAGCAATCCAGAGAAGCAAGTATCCCATGAAAACATTGACGTGCAACTAGACCTCACCTACCGGGAGCATCCAGTAAAGATATTAGAGGAGTCTGAAAGGAGGACCCGACAGAAAACCATCAAGTTTTTCAGAGTTCAGTGGAGCAATCACACCGAGAGTGAAGCAACTTGGGAAAGAGAGGATTTCTTCGGACAGAGCACCCACACATGTTTAAGGATCGGCTGAAATCTCGGGGACGAGATTTTTCCTAAGGGGGTAGGTGCTGTGACACTCCAAAAATTTTGTTTTTTTTTCTTCAGCAAAAACCTTGCTTGGTTTGAAAAAAAAGCCATTTAAATCCTTTCTAAGATATCTCTCTCTCAAAAACTTTTTCCCTTGGCAAGGGCTTTGATTTTTGCATCCTATGCAACCCTGGTGTTTTGTTATTAAAAACCTTTCTTCTGAGTTTCCTTTCTCAAAAACATTTCTTGGAAATTTACTTTCTTTTAAAAAGAAACCCCAAAAGATTTTTGAGCTACTCTGTTGTTTTGAACCATCCTTGGTTTTACCATGCCTCTTGTGGTAAATCCTCCCAAAACCCCTCCCTCCACCTTGGGACAATCCAAACACTCTATCCCAACAAGTTAAATCCATTTTTGGATTTTATTCCATTTATTTTCCTCCCCAAAACAATTCTGTCAATTATTTTAAGCCTAGGTGATTTGCAAAGCAAGTACCTATTTCCCTTTGAGTTTTGATCTCAAACCAACTCCTCTGGATAGTCTCTAGCACCCAAAACCTAGAACCATCAAGTTCCACTCTTCCTCTTTTCAAAATTTTCAAGTTTCTCTCTCTGCAAGTTTGGACCAGATTTGTCAAATTTGGTGAAATTCATATCTCCTCTTCCCCAAAAATTCTACCAAAATTCAGGCAGCCCCCAGATGCAATGAGAGACCACCACACCGAAGATCAGCCCCAGATAAATTCCCCACATGCCAAAACCATTTTGTCGAACACTTGGCCAGCATTGTTCATGTGCATTTTCAGTAAGTTCAGTAAATTCAGATTTGCAGTGTCGTTTTTCGTCAGGGAGTTGTCATTGATCACCCGTGCGCCCTGGCACGTTGCGCACAGCCTCTTCCCCCTGGCCAGAGCACCGCACGCCCGCTTGGACGGACGCATGCATCGGTGGCAGCGAGCATCTTCAACACCGGCAGCCTCTGCGGTGGCAGAGCCACCCGTGGCGGCCAAACGGAGCCAACCCCGGCCTGTTACGCCGTTCTGCGCCGCCCATTGCTCCCTAGCCCTCCGCGTGGCTCATGCATGCCAGCGCACCCCTGCAGCACCGTCTTCGTGGCCTGGCAAGCACAGGGCGCGCCCTCTACCGCCGACGGGCCCGCGCCGCCCCGTTCCGTCGAATCCACCCAAGAGTCCTAATCCAAGCATGTTTAGCGTCAAAATGGAACCAGTGGAACTCCATGTTGATGCCCAACTCCCTAAACCTCTCCGACCAAGCTCTGCGCCGCCGTAACCATCACCGGAGAACTCCGTTCACGGCCACTACCTTGGATCGCCTATAAAAAGGAGCCCCGAGCTTGCTCTTGAGCATGCACCACCACTGCACCTCGCCAACACTCCGCCAAGCCACTAGGAGGACCTCGAGGAGGTCTCCTCCCCCAACTCCGTTCGCCCCGATCCGCCTCGGCCACCAGCTCGATTCACTCCGGTGAGGCCATCCCCGATGCCCAAACCTCGTCAGTAGCCACCTCGAGCACCCAATGAGCTAACCCAAGCTTCGATTTGACCTTCGCAGCCCTCACCGATGAAATCCAACTCCACCCGAGCTGCCGTCCGCCGGAGCAAGGGCCGCCGTCGACGTAGTGCTTGCCGGCGACCACCACCACCACCCACCGACACGGAAGGACACGCTGAACACATATGTACCGCTCGATCCCTCTGCCTCGCCGTGGATCGCCGCCGGCGACCACCGCAGCTCTCGGGCGCCGTCGAGCCCTGTTTTTCCCCTTTGAAAATTTAAACCTGACGGGTGGGACCCCCTCGTCAGTGTTTTCTCTTTTTCCGAATCGTTTTCTGTTTTTATCAGTTAACCCCTAGAAACTCTCTATTTCATTACAGATAGGTCCCTGGTTTTAAAACCTTTATAACTTTTAAAGAAAAAACGATTTTTGATTGATTTTTTTCTGTCACCTTTATTTTTTTCTATCTACTTTTCTTTCATATTTATTTGAAAAATATTTGGAACACTTTTCTGTGCATGCACGGTATTTACGATAAGTACGTATTTTTTTTCTTATACCGTAGATACCAGAGGAGGTGACGGAGCCGCGAACTTTGCCAAGTTAGACTCCGACTACTCCGAACCAGGCAAGCATGTTTGAACTTTTGATATGATGAGTGGTTGTTGCATGTTTGCATTTTAGTAGTTTCATGGCATGATTATGAGCATTTCGTTAAATGTTATATTTCAGGCAAAGGTGAAGCAAGTGAGTTTCGGAAATCCGTATGTTGTTGGATATAAGTTTACATGGCCATGTGATGGCATGAGAATGGGTAAGATGGCAGTGTTGTGGCATGCCAGTCTTATGCCAGTCTATTTGACTTCAGTGTCAACGTGAATCAAGTTACCTTCCCATTCATTTCCTTTCCTGTACTACCACATGTTTTCCGCAAGGAATATGGCTTAGTAAGTTGCAAACCATTTTCCTGGTACACACCAAATAGAGAGGCCAGGATGAGGATTCCATGGCCCTGGATTAAAGCCCGTCATCTGGTCAGGGGGCATGGGTGTTTCCGGTTGGGACCGAGAGGGGGGCACCCCTTAGAGCGCTTGTATAGAAATTTGATCCCATGCTATTCGAGGTTGTGACCTCCCCGTCTCAAAGTTTTTCTTGGATGTTGTCAAGGGTGATCCCTAGCATCGTGAGGTGGAATGGGTGTGTACTGGTTAGATGTGTTTCTACCGAAATACCGTAAACGGAACTAGTCCTTCGTGACTACGGAAATCCGTTGGCTGTGGGCAATTAGTACAAACTCTGCAGAGTCAAAAATCCTTTGAATCATCTTGTACATGTCCAAGTACTATGTTCATCTTATCTTATCAAATGTCAGTCTCAATAACAAGACTCTGGTGAACCACATGAGTGTTAAGTCCGGTTAACAGTTTATTCTTATGGATGGACTAACTTGTTATTTACTTTGGATATAAGCCCTTTCTGCGACATCGCTCAGACGTCCGACTATGGCACTCTTGTCATTTATTTTGATATAAGTCCTTTCTGCGATGTCGCTCAGACATCCGACTGTGGCACACTTGTTATTTACTTTTGATATAAGCCCTTTCTGTGATGTCGCTCAGACGTCCGACTGTGGCACTCTTGTCATTTATTTTGATATAAGCCCTTTCTGTGATGTCGCTCAGACGTCCGACTGTGGCACGCTTGTTATTTATTTTCAATAAAAGCCCTTTCTGCGATGTCGCCCAAACGTCCGACTGTGGCACGCTTGTCTCTTACTTTTCAATATAAGACCTTTATGTGGTGTCGCTTAGACGCCCGACTGTGGCATGATTATTTATTTATTTACCCTTCGAGGCGTCGCTCCAGACACCCGATTGGTTTCCAGTTGTTTGTTTTACTTGCCATGTCGTGCAGATTTTTTATTATTATTTGAATGAGCATTATTATTTTGCTCATGACGCATTCATGCATGCATTTGTTATATCTTTTGTTCGAACTGTCTTGCGAGTACTTCCAAAGTACTCACCTGGCTTGTTGATTTGGCCAGATGTTGATGAAGGCGATCTCATGGATGAAGAGTTTGATAGCGAGTCCGATGCCTAGAGGAGTCCCAGTCAGTCCCGTGCGATCTTGGATTTGGTCACTGTATTATATCCGCTTCCGCTACCCCAGAAATAAATTCATCGAGCCTCACCTCGACGCTCGATGAGCTGCCAGTTTAGGAGTCAAGTTATCCACCACCACTTTTATCTCGAGTTAGTAGCATGTCACCACACCCCCTGTGTCATAACCGCCCTTATGTACAATATTGGCGTGTTTGTAATAAATTGTTGAGCAACCTTGGCTCAACCCTGTAATATATTTGATGCTACCGGTCTTCTGTATTCAAGTTTTTGTCTACCAGTAAGGATAACTCTTCCTATACTGGGATCAAGAGATCGATTTTCTCAATAAGTATTTTATTGAAAAACCGGTCGTGACAGCGCTTCAGGCTCATTGATGAAGCGATGCGTGCGATGATCCATCTTGGCAGGGAGCTCGCCAATGTCGACACCAGGCTCGAGGCGGAAAACCGCCGCCTGGAGCATGAGTGGCAGCGACTGAAGGTTGCCATTAACCTTGGGAGACTTCAGCATGACGAAGCCAAAGCGCGCGCGGCGGCCTCGCTCGCGACTTCTCGCGAGGCTTGCGCCTGTGCCATGGAATAGGCTGAGGTAGCAAACCGCCACCGTGAGGCGGCTGAGGATCGGGAGAGAGATCTTTTGTCTTCAAATGCGGCTCTTGACCGCGAGGTCAAGGAGCGGCGTGCCCTTCTGGCCTCCTCACCAAGCAAGGTGGAGCTCCTAAGGCACCATGAAGATTTGACATTGGAGACCGTGGAGAACATCATGGCATTGGAGAGGCTGGAGGTGAGGGAGCAGCAGGCAGCCGCGGCTGAGGACGCCATCGCCGCCTGAGAAGCTCTGGTCCAACTGGAGGTGGAGGAGCGGGTGGCGAAGGTGACTGCTGAGTTGGCTCAGAGGCACCACCTGGATCTGGAGCTTCTTGAGGCCGAGCTTGAGGGTCGGACCTCTGCCCTGAAGGCAAAGCTGCAGTCTATGGAGCAGCGTGAGAGCGCCGCCCGAGGAGCCTTGACTTCCTCCGAATCTGCCCTGAATTCTGCCCGTGCCGAGATATCCTCTCTCCAGAAGCAAGCCGAAGACACCGCCTCCCTCCTAAAGAAGGCTTCGAGTGAAAAGAGCCACCGCCTGACATTGGAACGTGAGCACGGCTCCATGCTCCAAGGTCTGTGCATCAGAGCCAACAATGCCTTGTGTGCTATTTCTGATGAGAGCGCTCTTCACCCGCACGAGAGTGACTACGCCAGCCATCTCAACTTCTTCACTGATATCGTGACCCGCCTGGAAGATCAAGCTGCGAAAGCTCGCCAGCTTGTTGAGGAGAGGAGCTGGGGCCTCCTCGGGCATGCAGTCTCGCGCATCTTTAGCAACCTCCTGAACCTCGATTCCCACTTTGATTTCAGCACTGTGCTAGCCCCCGTGCCTGCGGCTACCCAAGACAAGCTCGCCAAGTGGGTGGATGGCCATGTGGACGCCTTGGTGAAGGAGCTGACTCCTGAGGACGACACAGCTGTGCTCGCAGCCGAAGAACCTGGCGCGGGTGGCGATGACGAGGAGGATGGCCGCCACGACACAAGCAGCGCGGATGGGAGTGACAAAAAAAGGCACGTCGTAGAGTTTCGTGGGTCTCGAGTGAGGCCTGGTGTCGCAGTGGCGCTCCTTCTCCTGAGGTGAGCCTACCACGAGCTCGCGAGGTTTTGTGCCTCCCGCGGGGCCTGCTGGCCTGCCGTAGAGTGCCTCGTGAGGAGCCAACTGCCAGACAGTGGTGAGGTGGGCACGCGGGGCGGCCACACCCTTGAGCCCCCCACGGGGGGCGATCGGCACCAGCGCGTGCACCATACCCAGCCCCCGCTCGCGAGGCGCTTGAGGGCAGGGCAACAGTCATGAGCTCCAGAAAGAACGCAAGAACCGAAGGCAAGAGAGCGACACGAAACGAGAAAACTCCAGCCATTTTTATAAATGCATGAAAGTCAGACTACTTCAAGAAATTGTCGAGCAGGTACACAAAAGAGGCAAAAGAAAATGGCCGCGTCCGACGCCTAGCTAGTCTTCAAGTCTTCTCACCAGCGCGGAGCTTAGTGCTTCCACTGGCTGGGTATAGTCATTGGGGACAGAGTCGATGGCCATCTCGGAGCATGGTGCTTCCACTAGGACGTGGGCGGGAGCCCCCGTGAGGCCCCAGGGCGGCACTCACACTACAGGAATCAGCTACTTTGCCGTCTGCCACGGCAGACGGCAAAGGCCCGAACGGCGGACGGCAAAGGCCTTTGCCGTCAGCCACGGACGGCAAAAGGCTCCGGCAAAGTAGGCTTCGGTAAACAGCTACTTTGCCGTCTGCTACTGACGGCAAAGTCTTTGCCGTCTGCGGCGGACGGCAAAGAGAGCGCGGCGGACGGCAATAATTGCGCTGTCAGTCCGTTAAGTGGCTAACGGAAGGCCTTTGCCGTCCGCTGCTGACGGCAAAATTTCTAGGGTCTTTGTCGTCCGCCGTATGATGTCATCTATACGTCACTACATGGCAGGTTCTTTGCCGTCCGCCACTGACGGCAAAGTCTTTGCCGTCTGCCACTGTAGGCAAACTGACCAAATGGGTCAGCTCCCAGGAAGCACAGCTGGATGCCACGTGGCTTCTTTGCCGTCAGCGGCAGACGGCAAAGAGCCCATTGCCGTCAGTGGCAGACGGCAAAGAGCCTGCATTGCCTCTGTTTTTTCATATACCCAACCATTTTCACAGCAACTAAATGATACATATATATTTTTCACATGGCAAGTTCACAGCAAACATATGAGATATCCAACACATATAATTTCATCATACATGCATAGTTCCATCAACCATACATAGCAAGTTCGACATACATGCATCCAACCATACATATTACAATAGTGTCATCCTACCATACATGCATAGTTCATAGATACAAAGGAAACATAGTTCATCCAAACAAGCACTCCATCTACGCAAGCTTTCGTGAAGTGAATGAATTCTGCAAAATGGGAAATAAGAAAGTTAGAAGAAGAAGATTAGAAGAAGAAGAAGATTAGAAGAAGAAGAAGAAGATTAGAAGAAGAAGAAGAAGAAGAAAATGAAGAAGAAGAAGAATATATGACATTTATGAGCTAATTTAGGTGAAATTGATCATTTGTGAGCTAACTTAGGTGAAATGGATCGTTTATGAGCTAACCTAGGTGCAATGGATCGCTTATGAGCAAACTTAGGTAAAATGCATCATTTTAGAGGTAACCTAGGTAAGATGGATCATTTTGGAGCTAACCTAGGTAAAATGGGTCATTTTAGAGCTAACTTGGGTAGAATGGATCATTTATGAGCTAAGTAAGGTTAAATGGGTCATTTTAGAGCTAACGTAGGTAAAATGGATCGTTTATGAGCTAACTAAGGTAAAATGGATCATTTTAGAACTAACTTAGGTAAAATGGATCGTTTATGAGCTAACTAAGCTAATTATGCCATTTTTGACATAAGTAAGCTAAGTACATGTCATTATTGAGAAAACCTAGTTAACTAAGCATATTAGAGCTAACTTTGGTCATTTTGGAGGAAACAAAGCTAAGTACAGATCGTTTTAGAGCTAACTTAGGTAAAATGGATGGTTTTGGAGGTCAGTAAGCTTATTAAGTCATTTTGGAGGTGAAGAAGCTAAGTCTAGGTCATTATGGTAAGCATTGGAGGAAATAAAGCTAAGTCTAGGTCTTTATGCATGTGTTAAGCAAAACACTAGATAAACTTACCAAGATGTAGGAGGTGTAGGAGCGGGGTGGCTCGTGTCGGTAGCTGGAGAAGGATCGTGCGATGCTTGTCTGGAGTTACGCTGCACCAAAGATCATTTCCAATGTCTTGTTAGCATGATGACACTCAAATGTTAAGACTAGCAAGTAATGTCCATTCAATAAAACTCACCGTGGTCCCAGGAGCAATCACTGGCATCGGCGGAGCGGTCTGACCTGTCTTCTCGCACACAGACTGCACATTTGGTTTTGACGACTCAGTCATACTAGTTAGTAATGAGACAAACACTACATGAATGTTTTGGCTAATCTGCAGAAGAAACTTACCACAAGGAGCTCGTACATGGCCCTTGCCTGCATGTCATTCCGTGCCCTCTCCTCCTCCATCATCTTTGTCGTCCTCTCCTCCAACTCCTGCTGCCTCTCCGCCGCCTCCGCCAGAAGTTTCTCCATTCTATCTCTCTCACTCTATATAGCAGCCTGCAACACCACTCACATGACCATTTGTAATCATTGATGGAAGCGCACAGAATGTAATGGAGAAAGATAACTGAGTACGTATCACTAACCTTGATGGCGAGTTGCACTGGCCGTTCACGAGGCCTTATCTCAGGAGCGGAGCTCGACTGGCGCGCCTTGATCTCTGGGAGAGTGCTAGGACAACGGATAAGTCCATCTCCAATGGCTATGGAGCCATGGGACCTCCCGCTACCAGATATCATCAACAGCTCTGGATCAATGGGACCCTGGCTCGGGTTAAAGTCCTCCCCTTTCCTCGCCTTCCCCTCATCTCTATATCTCACGAGCTTGTTGTGGGAGGAGATGTTGGTGAAGTTGTTTGCATCATCGAGGTCAGACTGAGAGAAAGCCTTGACTTTCTTGAAAGAGGCAGTGTGGGCCATGGCATACAGGTCGTACACCTCTGGCACCTTATCCGCCTTATTGTAGCGTGCCTGAAAGAAAGAAACAATGAAAATTAGTAATTAAAGGGCTCAAGCTAGCATGATGAATGAATTGCATGAATCATGAAGCAGACCACATACCCAGTTGCGCCCGAACTGATATAAGTTGGAGCTGCCTTGATGGTGTGGCACACCTTCCATTTGGGCACGTTTGTCCTTGGCCTCGTTGTGGAGGGCTAGCCATTGTGGAGAGCACCACTCATCGACCAACACCTCCCAACAATCCATCCGATCCGCACACCATCTCGGAGGCGCCTAAGTTAGCAAATAGAAACTTGAGCGCTATGGCTAAGAATTACTAAATGAAGGAACTTAAGTAGAGAAGGCCTTAAGAATTACCTTCATGTACTGCTCCTTACTCAGGAACTTACCGCGGCACGCCGGCTTGGTCTTCTTGATACCACGCAAGGCGTAGTAGTCTCGAACAGCCTACACCCGAGCCTCGTGCCGTAAGTTCTGGAGTAGGCGCTTGCAGACGTTCTCGATAACATGTGCCGCGTCTTCCTCGTATCCCTCCTCACACCTGTAGAATGTCTGCAATCAAATGAGACAATATTGATTAGTACAATTAATAACTAGCTAGTTGAAGATTTTTAAATGTGTAAAGGAGAAATTACCCAAAACTTTCTGATCACCATGTCTGCCCTCGTGTCGCACACGACACCGTCGATAATCTCATCCGGCGGGGCCGGGGCAGCCACGACACCGTCTTCTCCCTCCTCCTCTTCCTCCTCCTCCTCCTCTTCTTTCTTCTTCTTCTTCTTCTTTCTTCTTCTCCTTTTTCCTCTTCTATATTGTTCTGTTTTTCAACTTTCTTCTTATTCTTCTTCCTTTTTTTCCTTTTTCCTCTTCTTCTACCTCTTCTTCTTTTTTTCAACTTTCTTCTTGTAATAATAATCTAAACCTAAATCTAGCACTAACCTAAACCACTAACCTAAATCTAGCACTAACCTAAACCTATCAATAACCTAATTAAACCTAAACAGCAAAAAAAACAGTAGAAAAAAAAAGCTCACCTGGCTCCTCTCGATGGAGGATGGAGGGGGCGGCATGACCGCAGGGGCGGCGGCGAGCCTGGCTCCTGGGCGGCGGCAAGCTCCGGGGCGCGAGGCAGACA
>NC_041381.1:455601010-455609080 GCF_002162155.2 Triticum dicoccoides | reverse complement strand
GGGGAGGAGAGGGAACAGAGAGAGATGGGCGGGGTGGGGCGCCGTTAGTAACCTAAATGTTTGCCGTCCGCCCCCCGTTGCCGTCTGCTTACTTGCTCTTTGCCGTCTGCTGGCAGACGGCAAAGAGGGGGGCGTTAAGTTTTTTTTAACCAGCTCGTCAGTGGGTCCCCCCCTCCCTCTTTGCCATCCGCTAGCCGACGGCAAAGAATCTTTGCCGTCCGCTAGAGGACGGCAAAGAACTGGCTGATGGCAAAGAAGGTCTTTGCCATCAGCCAGTTCTTTGCCGTCAGCTTTTGGGTAGCTGATGGCAAAGAGCTTCTTTGCCGTCCGCTAGCAGACGGCAAAGAGCTGGCAGATGGCAAAGTAGCTGATTCCAGTAGTGTCAGGAGACTCCGGGGCGTGTACAACCCTACTCGTTTTTACGTGAGAGTGTCACGAGCGGAGACCTTCATAGGTCGGAGCCTTGCTTCATGTCGCCCGACGAGGACCCCGCCGTGCGCCACCCCTAACCACCGTTTGGAAGACCAGAAACTAGGACAAGACCAAGGGGCCAGGGGGACGCTGGCGGCATCCTCGCCGACCGCAGGCCCCCCACTGGGAAGAAGGGCTCGCCGGTGCCTTCCCCGACGGGGAACCTACCTCCAGGCAGGGCCTTGCTCCATGCAGCATGAGGAGGGCCCTGCCATCGGGCTTCCCCCATGCTGCTCCCAACGTCCTTCGCGCTCCTGCGGGGAATCCGTCGTCCTAAGAATCCTGGCGGCCGCTACACCCTGATTCACCTGCGATCCATGGTCAGCGTAAGCATGCTCCTACAGTGTTAGCTGTACCCAGATGTTGTCGCCGTTGGAGATGTTAGCGGGGCTTGGTGGCGGCTCGAAGGAGAGCTCGGCCTCGTGTATATCCAGAGCCCAGCCTGGTGTGGGGGATCGGCTGGGACCCTCTCCCAGCACATGGCTTGGATCCATCGTGACGGGGACGTAGGCTTCCGGGCTAGACGCACCAGAAGCACCGCCCGGCTGCCTCACGTTCCTGCCTTCTTCAGTCGCCCTCTAGTCCTGCCGGCCAGGGGCTGACACAACAGCGCGGCCCCCGGTGATGTCACCTAGAGCAGCCCTGCACCGAGGTAGCATGTTCGGAGTGGCACGGGCTGCTCCGCGGGGCTGGTCGGCGCCGAGAGGCTCCCCAGCGGCCCTGGGAGGGGGCGCGCGGTTGTGTCGGGGATGAGCACGCGCCCCCACCACCGCCTATGATGTGGGCAGGGTGCAAAAGGCGTCGCCCCCCTGCACGCCGCATCTAGCAGCTCGGCGACCCGTTCCAGCAGGGCGACGCGGCCACTTTCCAGCAGCCTGCACCGTAAGAGTTCTCGGGCCATGATGACCACTACCCGCATGTTGGCATGTTCCCTGCGCGTGGGTGGAGTGGTTGCTGCAGCATAGTTCGCGGATCATACAACGGTGTGGATGCGTCGTGGCACCAGTGGAGAAGGTTGCATCGCACGCCCCCCATGGCTGGTCGCCCCCGGCGGAGCGCGGGCCATGAGCAGAGCGGAGTGGAGGTCTTCCTCATCAGCAGCACTGCCGAGGAGGCCTGGACGACCCAGTGCTCGACGTGCACCCTCGAGGCGTCAGCCATGGCATCGGGGGAGCAGTGGAGTACTGGTCGACGGAAGAGAAGATCCGACGCACCCCTACCTGGCGCGCCAAATGTCGAATTACGGGTTCCGCAAACCCTTGAGATGTTCGAACTCTGGGGTGCGTGCGGAGATCTCAACCTACCCAGCCTGCCTACTCGTGATCCTCCTAAGACTAGCGCGTCAAGCTCAAAAAGACAAAGAGACACAGCAGTTTATCCTGGTTCGGCCACCTTGCAGTGTAATACCCTACTCCAGCGTTTTGGTGGATTGCCTCGGAGGGCTGAGGATGAACTAGTACAGTGGATGAACTGGCCTCAGGAGGTGAGGTGTTCTTGAGCTCGAGGGAGATGGTGTGGTGTGAGCTAGTTCGACTTGTCTTGCCTCTATGGTGGTGGCTAGTACTATTTATAGTGGCCTCGGTCCTCTTCCCAAATGTTGGCGGGAAGGGACCCACAATGGCCGGATTTGAAAGGGGACAAGTAGTACAGCTTATCCTGACAAAAGTAGTCTTCACCTGCGAAAAGCCTTTGGTCGTGACGCTGCAGTGGGCTCGTTGAAGACCTCCGTCCTGCTGTCCTGGCGGTCTTGGTCTCGTTGCACCAGAATGGAAACCTTTGGCTGATTCCTCGGGACTTTGCGCCTGTGGCTTGCCTCCTTTGCACCAAAGAGGAAACATGCGCTCTGCGCCCGCCTGGCGCCTGCCTGGCTTTGGTCGTCATGGCTCACGTCAGCTGAGCCTCATGAGGTAAACCTTGCATAGAACTCTCCGCCCCTCGGGAGCCAGCCTGAGGAGGCCAGTCCCTCGGGGGTCTTGGCGTCATCCGCCTCGCGAGGCTCGGCCCCTCGCGAGGGTCTTGAGTTGTTGATGCTGAAGCTGGGTCGTACCAGGCCGTCGATGGAGCCACGTGGTGAGATGCAGGCAGGCAGGGCTGGATACCCCCATATCCAGAATGCTGACATTGGCCATGAAGCAGAAAGTAGGAGATTCGTTGTCGCTTGAAGGATTCTCGAAGAAGTTTGTCATAGGACAGGAGGCACATGCTATGCCTGCCATACAGGAGTCGGAATCGTCACAGGATTCTTCTTCTTCTTCCTCAGAGTCCATTTCCTTGCCGATGTATGCATTGGCCTTGCGAGAGGTATTCTTGCAGTTGGAGGAGGACTTGGAACGATTTCTTGATGAAGATTCCAACGTGGAGGTATCCTTCTTCTTGAAGAATTTCTTTGTTTTCTTCTCATCATCGGAGTCATAGTTCTTACTCATGCTTTTGCCTCGACGGTTTCTCAAATCATATCTCCCACTGGCACGGATTTGAGCTTCGCATATAGGGCAGTCCGAAATGAAGTGTCCTGGCTTTTTGCACTTGAAACAAGTGTATTCTACAGCAGGTTTTGATGAAGATTTTGAACCCCCGGAGTTGCTTGAACTTCTTTTCTAGAACTAGCTCTTCTTATGGAAATGTTGGAATCATTTCATGATCAGTGCCAGATCTCTGCTAAGTCATTCTGGATCATGTGAATCTTATTCGACATTTCCTTCTGAGGAGGAATCAGCCACAACTTTGAGAGCGTGGTTTTTTGTGTTGAGTTGAGCCATGCAGATCTCTCTTCTCTTCTTCTTGCTCTTCATGAGTGTTCAGTCTTTCCATGACATCAGCAGAATTGAGGCTTTTGAAATCAGGACGCTCGCGAATCATCAGAACGAGCATGCCAAATGAAGTGTCAAGAGATCGAAGCAGTTTCTTCACAACTTCATGGCCAGTGATATCCTTGGCGCCCAGTCCTTGAAGTTTATTTGCTATGTCACAAAGGCGGTCGAAAGTTTGCTGACAGCTCTCATTTCCAATGCGCTTGAAGTGATTGAACTTCACTCGAAGAGTATCAATTTGTGCTTCTTTCTGAGTTGAAACTCCTTCATTGATCTTTTCAAGGACATCCCACGGCTCGTCAGCAGTTTCACACTGGCGATACCGAAGGAATTGTGCTCGAGAGAGATGCCCACCAACTTCATCTTTGTCTTGAGCATCCAGTTGAATGAGCTTCTTTTCTTCATCGATCGGAGCTTGAGGAATAACAACTATGAAACCGATGTGCACCACGCTCCACGTGTCATCATCTATAGCTCGAAGATGGATCTTCATATTATCCTTCCAAAAGGGATAGTCCGTCCCATTGAATATGGGAATCCTGAGATGCACTTGTAGTTCACTCACTATGGGAATCTTGGGATACTTAAACTCCAAAGTCGTTAGACTAAAATGAGCACACTCAAGGAGTACCTTGCTTTGATACCAATTGTAGGAATGAAGTATGTCTACCAGAGGTGGGTGAATGGGAGTTTTAAATTTTCTTCGGAAAACTTAAATCTCTCAGAACCCAGCAACGGAATAAGTGGAAAAACAAACTACAGTGAACTAGAACAAGGTACCGAAGGGAAACTAGAGCATGCATAAAAGTAAATCAAACAAATGAAAACGCATCGAAGGTAAACATGAGTGACAGAGATAACCGATGATGCTTGATGGTGACAAGGTATTTGTTCGACCAGTTCGTCCTTCTGCACAAGGACTATGTCTGGTTGAAGGGGTTGTGACTTAACACGAAAGATAAACTCTCTTCACCCTATTCTCCTCAACAATCGGTTTGTCAACCAATGTTGATCACTCGTGGTAGATACTTGAAGGCGATCCCCAAACCTTTATAGACTTCTTCTTCGAGAACCACAATTACTCTTGGTCTCTGAAGAAATTGACACCTACCCGTCTAGAGAGTTTATAGCTCTCAAGAGTAATAGGCGGGGTGTACTAAACTTAGGTTCTAGTGATGCTGAACCACTATCTAATTCTTCGGCTCTAGGGTTTTTATCAGTGGATTTTAAACTGAAATAACTCGGAGAGTGGGTTGCTCAACAAGCTTCTTAGAATCAAATGGAGCAGCACCGGTCAAAACCGACACGGGGTGGCTATTGATACGTCTCCAACGTATCTATAATTTTTTATTGTTCCGTGTTGTTATATTATCATTCTTGGATGTTTTACAATCATTTTATATCATTTTTGGTACTAACCTATTAACATAGTGCCCAGTGCCAGTTGTTGTTTTTTGCTTGTCTTTTACATCGCAGGAAATCCATACCAAACGGAGTCCAAACGCAGCGAAACTTTTTGTGTATTTTTTTTGGACCAGAAGACATCCAGTGGGTCGAAGAATTACCGGAGAGGGAGCCCGAGGGGGCACAAGACACCAGGGCGCGCTTGGGCCCCCAGGCGCGCCCAGGTGGGTTGTGCCCACCGTGGTGGCCTCCCACACCGCCTCTTTCCTCTATAAATACCCCAATATTCTTGAAACCCTAGGGGAGTCGACAAAAATTAATTCCAACTGCCGCAAGTTCTAGAAACAGCAGATCCAATCTAGACACCATCACGGAGGGTTCATCATGTCCATTGGTGCCTCTCCGATGATGCGTGAGTAGTTCTTTGTGAAGGAAATATGCCCTAGAGGCAATAATAAAGTTATTATTTATGTCCTTATTTCATGATAAATGTTTATTATTCATGCTAGAATTGTATTAACTGGAAACTTTGTACATGTGTGCTTACATAGACAAAACATAGTGTCCCTAGTATGCCTCTACTTGACTAGCTCGTTAATCAAAGATGGTTATGTTTCCTAACCATAGACATGTGTTGTCATTTGATGAACGAGATCACATCATTAGGAGAATGATGTAATGGACATGACCCATCCATTAGCTTAGCATTATGATCGTGACAGTTTCATTGCTACTTCTTTCTTCATGACTTATACATGTTCCTCAGACTATGAGATTATGCAACTACCAAATATCGTAGGAACACTTTGTGTGCTACCAAACGTCACAACATAAAAGGGTGATTATAAAGGTGCTCTACAGGTGTCTTCGAAGGTGTTTGTTTGGTTGACATAGATCAAGATTAGGATTTGTCACTCCGTGTTTCAGAGAGGTATCTTTGGGCCCACTCAGTAATGCTCATCACTATAAGCCTTGCAAGCATTGTAACTAATGAGTTAGTTGTGGGATGAAGTATTAAGGAATGAGTAAAGAGACTTGCCGGTAACGAGATTGAACTAGGTATGATGATACCGATGATCGAATCTCGGGCAAGTAACATACCGATGACAAAGGGAACAATGTATGTTGTTATGCGGTTTGACCGATAAAGATCTTCGTAGAATATGTAGGAACCAATATGAGCATCCAGGTTCCGCTATTGGTTATTTATCGAAGACGTGTCTCAGTCATGTCTACATAGTTCTCGAACTAGTAGGGTCCGCACGCTTAATGTTTGATAACGATTGGTATTATGAGTTCATGTGATTTGATGTACCAAAGGTTGTTTGGAGTCCCGGATGTGATCACGAACATGACGAGGAATCTCGGAATGGTCGAGACATAAAGATTGATATATTGGACGACTATATTCGGACTCCAGAAGTGTTCCAGAGAAGTTTCGGATAAAACTGGAGTGCCGGAGGGTTACCGGAACCCCCCGAGGGAACTAGTGGGCCTCGATGGGCCTTAGTGGAGAGAGAGGGGAGGGACGCAGGAGGGCTGCCCCCCCCCCCCCGAGTCTGAATAGGACAAGGGAAGGGGCGCAGCGCCCCCCTTTCCTTCTCCCTCTCTCCCTCTCTTTCCTTCCCCCTCTCTCCTTCTTCGTGGAAACCTACTAGGACTTGGAGTCCTAGTAGGACTCCCCCTTTGGGGGCGCACCAAGGAGGGCTTGTCGGCCTGCCCTCTCCTCCTTTATATACGGGGGAGGGGGCACTCCCACTACAAAAAAAGACACATCTGTGACATTTGGGCCGACCAATTTTTTTTTCTGTCATACATATGACACTTCTATGACGATAATTGTGACAAAACCCGGTATCATCATAGATGTGGTGGGCTCCTACTTCTATGACAAAAAATCATGACAGAAAATGGGCTTTTCATCCTGGGCGGGCCGGAGATGCAGCTGCATGACATTCTTTGGGCCGTCCATGACGGAAAAAACCGTGGTAGAAGCGAGGGCGAGGAAAATTTCAGGGAGTTCCCGGTTACGGTGGGAGGTCGGGGGCCGAGCGATGCGCGTTTCTCTTAGACACGTACACGCGTGTGTGTGAGGCGTTGGCTCTAACTGAACCCGAGCGAGGGCATTGGGCTCTAACTGAACCCGAGCGATTGCACTGCAGGCTACGCGTTACTGAACCCGAGCGATCGATCGATGGCTGTTAACTGAACCTGATCGAGCGATTCCTTCGCTACTGCTGCTAACTGAAGCCGGTCGATGCTGCCTCTCTGGATGAACAGTGAGTATTGCGAGGGGGGTTGGATGAACAGTGAGCGGTGGCATTGCCTCTGGATGAACAGGACCCCGTGGTGTGGGGGGCTGGATGAACAGGACGACCCCGTGGAGGACTGGATGAACAGTAGACAGTGGAGGGGTGATTGAACAGTATCTGGTGGAGTAGCGCGCGGTGGAGGCTGGATGAACAGGAGCCAGTGGAGGCTGGAGGAGGTCGATGGTGGAGATGAACAATATCTCGTGGAGTCCCATTTTGCGGTACGCCACACCCCTCCCGATGAACAGGACCCCCGTTTCGACCATAGCGCTCCAACACAAGTCCGTTTTGTCTGTTTTGCGGTACGCCACACCCCTCCCGATCAACAGGACCCCCGTTTCGACAGTAGCGCTCCAACACAAGTCCGTTTCGTCCGTTTTGCGGTACGTCACACCCCTCCCGATCAACAGGACCCCCGTTTCGACCGTAGGAGGTCTGTTTCCTCCTTTTTGCGGTACACCACAGCCCCTCCCGGTGAACAGGATCCCGTTTCGAACATGGCCGGTCGAACACAAGGCCGTTTCCTCCGTTCTACGGTACGCTAGGCCTCGTTTCCATCGCCTGTTCCGTCCAAGCCCTCCCGATGAACACGATGACGCATTCTATTCTGACCCAGCCGGTTGTCTCCCACGCGTTTCGTTGCCTCCCGATGAACACGACGCATTTCGTTGCCTCCCCATGAACACGATGACGACGCTGTTTCTCCATTTCGACCCAGCCATGTACACGAGCCCTGGTCATACGTATGCGCGAGTAGGCGTTCAAGACCCCGCCCGTATATATGTACGTGGCCGTATTTTCTTTCTTGCACCCTGGCCGTTGTATGTACGTATACATGCTACGTGCGCGCCTCTACTATGACACGTGCGCGCCTCTACTACGACACGTGCGAGACTCTACATCCACCAGTATGTACGTACACGTTCGCGACCAGAATGATAACGCTACATACGCTTCGACCACGTGGGTCCCGACTGTCAGGCACTTAGTTGCGTGTGAAGATGTAGCTGGTGGGTCCCAGCAGTCAGGGGGGTGAATCGTTTTTTTTTTGCCCGGACGCACTTCCTTGCGTG
>NC_041381.1:455575373-455600737 GCF_002162155.2 Triticum dicoccoides | reverse complement strand
AAGGTGTAGCTGGTGGGTCCCAACAGTCAGGGGGGCGAATCGGTTTTTTTCGGATGCACTTCCTTGCGTGCGAAGATGTAGCTGGTGGGTCCCAGCAGTCAGGGGGTGAATCTTTTCTTCCGGCACTTCCTTGCATGCGAAGATGTAGCTGGTGGGTCCTAGCAGTCAGGGGGTGAATCATTTTTTTCGCGAAATACGGTGGCCCGTCCGGTGGGTCCCCGCTGTCAGGTGGAGGAATAATTATTTTGCGCGTAATAAGGAGGCACTTCCTTGCGGCTGCCGTGGACCCAGCTGTTAGCCTCTCCACGTATAGTCCACGGCTGATGGAAGTCGTTGCTTGACCACGTTGACCACGCCGCGCCGAGAGTACCACGGCGGTGGACGACGACGAGGCCTAGGAAGGGGACGACGTAGAGCTGGGGAAGACACGACAGTGGATGCACACGCAGAGAGGAGTACGAGGGTTCACTGGTTCGGCTGCGGAGCCGTCACCGTAGAATAACAGGGGGTGTGGGTGAGTGGAGGGATGGCCTGGCCAGCGGTGGGAGTAGTAGGGGGCGGTGAGGCCTCCGCGGCAGCACAGCCGGCCACGGGAGGCAGGAGCAGGCGGCACAAACGGTGCTGCTTTGGGCGGCTGGAGCAAGAAGGCCAGAGGTTGAAGAAGCACGACGGCCGTTGTATGGACATCGTACGGTCACTGCAGCTAGAATCGTTTATATTGACTAAGTTCACAAAGCCCTTGGTACGTCAACTTAGTAGGCCCACAGTTCAGCTTCCGAAACGGTGCGCCCTAGATGCCAGGGGGAGGAATCATTTTTTGGGCGGGTGAAGCTAGAATATCCGAGATTGAAGAAGAAGCATGGCACCCGTTGGATGGACATCCAACGGCCACTGCTGCTAGAACCGTGTGTTGACTATAAGTTTACAAAGCCGTGCATACGCGTCAACTCTCTTTTTTTAGGGGACGCGTCAACTTAGTAAGGCCAGAAGTGTGTGGCAGAGAACTTATAGCCCATTTGAGATTCGTAAGAATGTGCAGCCCATTTTTGAATTTTAATGGAATTTACTACAGCCCGTTTACAGTTTGTTAAAAGTACAGCCCATTTCAACCAACCTTTCAAAACAGAATTCAATAAAATTTCCCACATTTTGATGGGATCCAAAATATTTTTATCCCAAAATTTCTAGTCAGATTAAATACAATTTCAATATAAATTTATATTACGTAAAATCCAACGAAACATTGCGCTCGCAACAATTAATGAAATTAAAATTTTAATATCCAAAAATAATATTTTATAAAGTAATTATGCGTTTGGTGCATTTTTTATAGTTACTGCCCAGTTTTTATAATTACATCCCATTTATTATTTCTTAAAGCTCATTTTCTTGTTAAGCCTAATGCATCCCTCCTAGGAAAGATTTGCAGCCCAGCGGGGCGGAGAATAACAACTTGACCTTGCCTGAGTATTCCTAAAAAAGGTATAGTTGGGCTAGCCATTTTCAGCTTGAAAAAAAATTAATATCTGGGCTGGATATCTGGCCTGGGCTAGACGGGCCACAGCCCGCCCAGTTAATACCTGCAGCGATGTTTTCATTGTTGTTCAGGGAAGAAAAAAATAATATCTGGGCTAAGCATCAAAAAACTCTGCAGTGCTCACACCTCCAAAACGCAAATACTGCTCGAGCTGCTTGGTCCCAGCTGTCGGCCGCTTCTTGTGCAATTATCTCATTTATTGACTACCCCCTCCTTTCCGGTTTATAGTGCTCAATTTAAAAATCTCACCAATCAAGGTAGATGGCGAGTGGTGGAATACTTTTTGTAGTTTTGCAAAAGCACCTAACTAATGCT
Organism: Triticum dicoccoides; assembly: GCF_002162155.2. Lineage (NCBI taxonomy): Eukaryota > Viridiplantae > Streptophyta > Magnoliopsida > Poales > Poaceae > Triticum > Triticum dicoccoides. Next base: position 455,598,885 of record NC_041381.1, on the reverse strand, counting down.
CTTGTTATCCCCAAAAAATTATGTTTATCAATGCATTAATTGCAATGCATGCATGCATAAAGTACATGCATTGATCAATTTTCTCTTAATACTTGCATGCAATGATTTAATGCACCTTGGAATCTGAACATGTAATGGAAAACAACCAAATTGAGCCTTATAAAATGGAAAAACTAAAATTTTGAGATAAACCCTATAAACCGGAAAGAAGGGACTACATAGGTTGACAATGGTGTGGGACCGTGATGTCAGGAAACCATGAGGAAGAAAAATAAATTATATATATATATATACATATAGACGGTCTATTCTGCTAATATTAGCAGAATAACTATTCTACACACCACTTCCGCACTGCATGCTGAACGCAAGTGAACGTCATTCTTTGAATCAAGTGTGCTGCAGTACTCTCACGAGTGAACTTCCCGTCGCAAAAAACTGCACGCGTTATATTTTTTGTACTGTTTTCGCTCTAATTTTTTAACCGTTTATCAGAATGAGGCGTGCAATATACCGTTGAAAAGCTATGGATTAGGCGCAACTTCGACATGTTGAACACGTTTCGAGATTCCACACGGTTTAAGAGCAGTTTTGAAAATGGTGCGGCCCATGACGAGTGACAGCGAGTGTTTTTTCGCGATTTCTTCTAAACCGCTCGTCGGAATGAAGCAAACGATACACCGTTGGATAGATATCGTCGAGACGCATCTTTTTAATATATAATTTTTTTCTCTAATTCCTTACGGTTTAAGAGCAGTTTCAAATTTACTAAATCGCGGAATTCTGTTTTTCAAAAAAATTTAAATTTTTGGTACCGTTTTCGCTCCAGTTTTTGAACCGTTTGTCAAAACGAGGCGTGTGATATGCTGTTCGAAAGCTACGAACGAGGCGCAACTTTTATATGTTGAAATATTTTTGAAATTCCATACAGTTTTAAGTTAATTTTGAAAATCGTGCAGCAGACGACGAGTGGAAGCGGCCGTTTTTGGCGAATTTTTTGCAAACCGCTGGACGGAATGATTCAAACGATACGCCGTTGGAAAGATATCGACAAGGTGAAACTTTTTCATATAGAACACTCTCTCCATCTTTACGGTTTAAGAGGAATTTCGAGTTTACCGAAATGCGGACACTCTGTTTTCCGCAACACACAAATCATCGCATGTACTGCATCGGATAAAAGAATGTACTGCTTCAGACTGAAAACAGCACTGCATTAGAAGGGCTAGCGAACTGCATGATTTCTTTTTGTCAGACGTAAATTAGAGAAGGTGAACGACATGAGTGTTTTTTGTGTTTTTCATACTTATTATTTTTATACGCACATAGACCGACGGAGTGGACCGCAAGGATAGAGTTAGTGGACTTCATATTGTTTTTGCTATTTCTCTTTTACTGCAGCACAAAGGTAGTGAACTGCTCGGAGAGGGATGTTTACAGAGGCAAAGAAAGCAAACAACATGGTTCAGAAAAATAAACCGCCACACAATGCTAAATGAACTGCTTTTAAACAAAATCATACACATCTGCCTGAAAAACAACACAAATCATCTGTGAAAAGGAGAAATTCATGCACCCTCGAACCTCACGAATGAGCTGAGCACTGAAATCGCACTAAGAACTAAACTGTAGTACATCTCAGTAGAACGGAAATCGCGAGCACACTGTGTTGTGCTCCGGGATAGGGAAGAGGGGAGTACAACATGGGAGAATAACACGCGCCGAACACGTAAACTCGAACCCCATGGCACTCCAATTCGAACTGCGCTCCGGTTTTTGGAGGTCTACCGCAGCATCGCCCGTATGCACTGCAAAAGGGTGCCCATGTGCACTGCAAAAGGGAGATAGAGCTATCGTGCGCATCTCTACAAGTTGGAGACCGGCTGACTGGCAAGCAGATGAAGCGACCCCCAGTTTGACGGTAGAGGAGGTTGGAGGCCGCGATCGTTGGCGGAGGAGCTGCTCCTTTCGCGTGTCCTACAGACTGGACGAGCAAGGCGCGGCGAGTCCCATCGCGGCCCCCACGCCTGAGGTGCTGCTGGTGGCGACACTGCACGCCTTCATTGTCCATACTACAAGTCATCGTTGGCCGCACTGCACACCGTCATTGGCCAAGTCGATGCTTGCATAAAGAAGAGAAGAAATACATGTTACTGTTGCACCGAACACCAAAAACACTATATATATTGACTCGTTGTATACTACTCGTACATGCATATACATTGAGGATTTCAGAGGATTGAAAAATGAATCAATGTGAAGCACCAAGCATCTAATTCAAATTCCAGAGTGATAGCACCAAATTGGCTAACTAAGAGGTTGAGATGCTATATGTAGCCTCTCTACAGGAAGTGAGGTGAAATTGGGGGAAAGAAATTACCTGGGAGAATGGAGAGGATCATGTCGTGGTTGGGCTAGACCACCCACACACAAACTGCACGCCGACGATGCATGGACTGAAAATCGCTCCGCCTTCATTTGGCCAACAGGAGGCAGCCAACGCTGACGAGTAGTAGTTGAGCATGCTTGCCCGAACTGCAGCTGCACTCCGTGACGATGAATTTCCATCCACACCCAAAAAACGCCCAATTTTGCAAGCCCGCGAGCACTGAACCACATCACGAGTGCCTCCGAGCTGCACTGCCATGGTCGCCGAGCTGCACAATTTTTTGTTGCACGAAGCGCGATGGGGCTCGGCGAGGAGCACCCCTAAGGGAGTTGAGGGAGTCCCGGACTAGGGGGTGTCCAGATAGCCGAACTATCATCATCGGCCGGACTCCAAGACTATGAAGATACAAGATTGAAGACTTCGTCCTGTGTCCGGATGGGACTTACCTTGGCGTGGAAGGCAAGCTTGGCGATACGGATATGTAGATCTCCTACCATTGTACCCGACTCTGTGTAACCCTAGCCCTCTCCGGTGTCTATATAAACCGGATGGCTTTAGTCCATAGGACGAACAACAATCATACCATAGGCTAGCTTCTAGGGTTTAGCCTCCTTGATCTCGTGGTAGATCTACTCTTGTAACCCACGTCATCAATATTAATCAAGCAGGACGTAGGGTTTTACCTCCATCAGGAGGGCCCGAACCTGGGTAAAAACATCGTGTCCCTCGTCTCCTGTTACCATCCGCCTAGACGCACAGTTCGGGACCCCCTACCCGAGATCCGCCGGTTTTGACACCGACATTGGTGCTTTCATTGAGAGTTCCTCTGTGCCGTCGCGATCAGGAAGGATGCCTCTTCCCGTATTTAAAGACGGCACCGTCGTCAAGGGAGCTTTGGCCACCGGCCAAACTATCCGTCTAGGTGATTTTCTTATGACCGCCTGTTCGGCCACCGCTCCGACGATGACCTCTCAGGTCATCAAAAGTGATCTTCGCGTCAGCTCGGAATTCGCCGAGCAGTTAGGTCCGACTGAGCTCTCCTCTGTGAACGAGCTCTTGGATCGCATCGCCGCCCTGGGAGTCGCTACGGACTATGATCAGATTGGGCTTAAAACCGATCTGAGAGAAATCAACTCTCCCCAGGCTACCCACCACGTTGTTTTGGTAGAGGAACAATGCGGCAACTCTTCTTCCACGCTAAAAACTAACTATGTCCGGATTCCCGACCTCTTCACGCCGGATTCCTGCGGAGGGGCGGACGCTAGTCAAATACTAAACTTAGAGTCAGGCGTCGAACTAGATTCGTTGGAAAGCGTCCAGCAAATCAAGCTTCCAAATCCGGAAACTTCATGGCCTTTGAGCCTCAGATTGGGCGGGGTTCCGAACTTGATTCCACCCACCCACCCAAACATAAGCAATCTATCTCGAATACGGCAAGAGCCCGATGAAACAGTACATCATTACTGGGCCAGATTCCTCCTGGTTATGAACATGATAAAGGACTGCTGCAAAGAAAGCGCGATTTCAATTTTCTGCAACAATTGCGCCGACAAGGGAATCATGAACACCATATGTCGTCGCGACATTATACGCTTCATCGATCTTGCGACCATCGTGCAAAAATACTGTGCGGTGGAGAGTGCCAGGTACACCGAAACTAGGTTTTGGGATAGTCCGGCCTTGACTACAACCCTAGTCCGAAATAAAAGGGTGCGCCATACCCAAACACCTGGGTTAAAAACCAAAAAGCAAAAACCCCCTAAAGGGCATGGAACCATACTGGAGGGCTGGCTCAACGGACCCTACAAAATCCACAGTACGGAGGGCGCCACTCCAACACACAGCCTTCGAGCATGTTGGATATTACGGCAGGTGGCCAAAAGTGGCGAAGGCTTTTTAGCCCCGAGCAAACAGCCCAGCAGTACCGGTACGGTATTAACAGTCTTCGAGACTTTCGCATCAAATAACATGCGAAAACGAACAATCCGCAGCCTCGCCGAAGTCTACCAAGTAGCAACAGCAAATCCATGGAGCTATCACCTTCAATGCCAATGACGAACCTAAATTCCGGACGGCTAGAGCGCCAGCCGCATTGGTACTCAGTCCGATAGTGGACGGCTTTCGCCTCACCAAGGTACTCATGGATGGCGGCAGCGGACTAAACCTCATCTACGAGGAAACTTTTCAAAAAATGGATATTGACTGGAGCCGCATTGAGCGAAGCAGCACAACCTTCAGAGGGATAATCCCCAGTCGAGAAGTACGCTGCACAGGAAAAATCACACTCGGCGTTGTGTTCGGCTCGCCGGACAATTACAGGTCCGAAGAGGTCACATTTCAAGTGGCCCCATTCGGCAGCGGATATCATGCCTTGTTAGGGCAAGAGGCATTCACAATCTTCCAAGCTATACCCCGTTACGGGTACATGAAGCTTAAAATGCCCGGCCCTAATGGAATCATCACTCTGGCCAGCGATCCAGATATTGCACTCCGCGCCGAGAATAAGACAGTCGCATTAGCCCTAGAGGCACTATCTGAAGCCCTAGCGGCAGAGGAACTAACTGCGCTGCGCTCCACGGTGGATAGGGACGACGTGGTACTCGACAAGAGGTCCAAGTGCACCTCTTTTAAACCAGCAGACGAAATAGTCAAATTCCAAGTCCATCCAACCGACCCCACAAAGACGACCTCCATTGGGGCACAATTAAATCCCGATGTCGAAGCCGCACTACGAGAATTCCTTCGGGAAAATTGGGACATTTTCGCCTGGCACCCCTCAGACATGCCAGGAATCCCACGTAGACTGGCAGAGCACAGCCTAAATATCCTAAAAGGATTCAAGCCCGTTAAACAGGCTCTTCGGAGATTTTCCGAACCAAAAAGACAGGCGATGGGAGAGGAGCTAGCCAAACTCTTAGAAGCCGGATTCATCAGAGACATCAAACATCCGGACTGGCTAGCAAATCTGGTTATGGTACCCAAAAAGGACAAATCCTGGCGCCTTTGTGTCGACTTCAAAGACCTTAACAAGGCTTGCCCAAAGGACCCCTTCCCTCTCCCCTGCATCGACCAAATCATTGACGCTACCGCAGGGCACGATTCATTGTGCTTCCTCGACGCATACTCCGGATATCATCAAATCAAGATGGCAGAAAAAGACCAGGCTGCAACAGCATTTATTACTCCATATGGACCATTCTGCTTTAACACAATGCCCTTCGGACTCAAAAACGCCGGCGCAACATATCAGCGCATGACTCAGACATGTCTGGCCACCCAGATAGGCAAAACAGTCGAGGCATATGTAGACGACGTGGTCGTCAAGACCAAACACGTCGAAACTCTAGTAGACGACTTGAGGGTGACATTTGACAACCTCCGAGCATATGACATTAATCTCAACCCGGAGAAATGCGTCTTTGGCGTACCAGCCGGAAAACTCTTCGGCTTCATTGTATCCGGTAGAGGAATTGAAGCAAACCCAGCCAAGATCCAAGCTCTGTCACAATTGGATATCCCAAAAGACCTCAAGCAAATACAAAAGTTAACCGGATGCGTGGCGGCCCTAAGCCGCTTCATCTCCCATTTAGGAGAAAAGGCACTGCCCCTCTATCGCCTCCTCCGGTGCACCGAACATTTCGAATGGACGGATGCTGCCACGGCCGGACTCGAAGAAATTAAAGCCGTATTGGCAACTAATCCGGTCCTGGCCGCGCCCAACCTGGGCGAACCAATGCTATTATATATCGCAGCAACACATCAAGTTGTCAGCGCGGTACTCGTCGTCGAACGAGAAACAGAAGGGCACAAATTCCCTCTTCAAAAACCAGTGTACTACGTATCCACTGTCTTGACTCCATGCAAGTCCCGGTACCCACATTATCAAAAGATAGCGTATGCGGTGTTCATGGCATCTCGGAAGCTGCGACACTACTTTCAAGAGTGTTCCATAACAGTGGCCTCCGAAGTACCTCTCAACGATATTATAAACAACCGCGACGCAACGGGCAGGATTGCTAAATGGGCCATTGAGCTCTTACCATTTGACATAACCTACAAACCACGGCAGGCTATAAAATCACAGGTCTTGGCTGACTTCATCGCCGAATGGACCGAAGCCGAACTCCCTAAAGAGTACGGCGCATACTCAACTGCATCATGCATTTCGACGGCTCCAAAATGTTGGCGGGCTTGGGGGCTGGCGTCGTCTTGACGTCCCCAACCGGAGACACAGTCCAATATGCACTCCAAATAATGTACATGGACTCCAACAACGCAGCCGAATACGAGGCCTTGCTACATGGCCTCCGGATGGCAATCTCCATGGGTATCCAACGCCTAGAGGTGCGCGGGGATTCAAACCTCGCACTATCCCAAATAAATGGAGACTTTGATGCCAAGGATCCGAAAATGGCAGCCTACCGTAACGTTGTGCTAAAAATGTCAGCTCGGTTCGAGGGACTCGAATTCCACCATGTGGCCCGGGGTAACAACCAGGCAGCAGATGTGTTGGCACACATCGGTACAAAACGCGACGCCGTCCCTCCGAACATCTTCCTGGAACGGCTTTTCAAGCCATCCGTATCATGGGAAGAGGAGTTCGGACATAACAATCCGGAACCAGCTGCATCACCTAACTCAGACGATTCTGACATAGTCGGTGGCTCAGCCAACGAAATAACACCTTCGGCCCACGAAATAATGGCAGTAATTGCCCCGTGGACGGAACCATTCCTAGCCTACTTACTCAGGCATGAACTTCCCGAAGACCAAAATGAGGCCCGCTGCATAGTTCTGCGATCTAAAGCCTACAAGGTCCATGAGGGAGAACTTTATAAGAAAAGCACAACGGAGTCCTTCAAAGGTGTATCTCCGAGGAGGAAGGGCGAAATCTTCTGGCTGAAATTCACGCCGGACTCGGCGGGCACCACGCTGCAGCCCGAGCCCTTGTGGGCAAGGCCTTCCGTACAGGATTTTACTGGCCGACCACCCGGGCAGATGCTCAGGACTTAGTCCAACGATGCGTCGGTTGCCAGCTTTTTGCTAATCAGAGCCACATGCCACCCACCGCCCTCAAAACTATACCCATCACCTGGCCGTTCGCGGTCTGGGGGCTTGACATGGTCGGACCCCTTAAAGGGGGAACCCACAAGCACAAATACTTATTGGTCATGGTGGATAAATTCACCAAATGGATAGAGGCCAAGCCGGTTAAAACGGCAGAATCAGGACCTGTGATAGACTTTATATCAGGGGTAGTACACCGTTTTGGCGTCCCCCACAGTATCATAACTGATAACGGCACGAATTTCACGGCCGACGAGGTTAAACTATGGTGCAAAAACATGGGCATCAAGCTCGACTACGCTTCAGTCTACCACCCTCAAACCAATGGTCAAGTGGAACGAGCAAATGGTCTAATCATGAGCGGCATTAAACCCAGATTAGTGCGGTCCCTCACGGAATCTAACACGCACTGGGTAGAGGAGCTCGACTCCGTACTCTGGGGGCTGCGGACCACGCCAAACCGCACAACTGGATTCACACCATTTTTTATGGTATACGGCGCTGAGGCAGTTTTGCCCTGCGACATAATTCATGACTCACCTCGCGTGCGCATGTACGAGGAAAGAGAAGCCGAGTTAGATCGGCAGGACAGTTTGGATGCCTTGGAGGAGGAGCGCGACGTGGCAAAATCCTGTTCCGCATTATATCAATAGCAGGCTCGAAGATATCAAAGCAGAGTAGTACGGGCCAAAACTTACAATGTTGGCGAGCTAGTTCCACGCCTGCCGGACAAGAAAAATGACAAACTTACGCCCAAATGGGAAGGTCCCTTCATCATCGACCAAGTCCTTACCGGCGGTGCATACCGTCTATGCAAAGCATCTGACAACCGACTCGGGCCAAACCCATGGAACATGGCCCGTCTCCGAAGATTTTACGCCTAGCGCCGGACTCAGGGTTTGTCTCGTTCCCCCGTCCACCTTTTCATACTTTTTCGTTGTCCAAGTCTTCCCTCTTTTCTCCTCCATTTTTCATTACAACCCCCCTTGAGGGCTAACCTGCGTTTTGTTCGCACTTACTCGATGTGCTACTCGCACTCGTCATACCTGGGGGCTTCTTTAACAGAAGCTTGCTTATATGGGTTTCGTGCCCAGAACATGTGTCACACTTCCGCATGTACCTTTTGATCACCATTGTATGCATCGATATGACTTAAGTTTTGGCCAAGCTGGGTTGCCTGGCTCCTGTGCTTACCCCTCGGTTCCCGATTGTTCGGCTAGGAGGTAAAGGGAGTACCTCTGCGATTGTTATTGCCGGGTCAGCCGGATGTGTACCTCAGACTGGGTGAAGCCGAAAGCTAGCATTCTTAAGGGAATATTCGGTCGGTGACCTGAAAGATGATTCATTACTTACTTATTTGTCTGCCCCCAGATGCTTTTCCTGCTTTTTTCGCAGTCCGGTCATGCACTTTAGGGCATGCCGCCCAGGGAAAGGAACCCCTAACGGAACTATTCTCGCTGGAAGATGTTTCTTACTACCCATGTAACATAACATAACTAGTTGGGCACTTGTCGGATAAAGCATTTATGACCCCTACGCCTTGTCTCCATGCATGCCCCGGTTCTTTTTTTATAACCGTGAGGGTATTCGGACACACTCCAGACTGTTGGGTCCCGAGGTCGAAGCGAAAAGGTCCGCAAAGACAAATGATCTACAATCCGGCTAGAAGGCATTTTACATGTCATTTTAAAAATTACATCGTCAAACTGACCGATTCTATTCTTCCTCTATCCCATCTAACAGGCTGTCTAATTTACAGTCCTGCTGGGAATATTTCGCGGCCAACTCTACTTGGCCGTACATCAGGCTCACAGGGATCTCCTTCCCATCCGGCCCCACAGGTCCGACCTCGGCCATGTGGTTTGGGTCAACCTTCGGGTACCGTGTCTTCACCATGGCCCAGGCCTCCCTGGCACCTTGACGGCAGGCCGATATCTTCCACAAACGGAGACGTCGCCGTACTCCCTGAAGCTTCTCAACAAGCCCTCCAAGGCCCTCAGGAAGGGAGACGGCAGGCCATAAGGCCTGAACGACGCCACTCATCGCCTGCCGAACACGTTCAAGCAGTTGCACCAGCTCGGGAAGTTGATCACCCGTTGAACCGGGCATTTCCTCCGTAGGGCGAACTGTGAGCACACCTACAGACATATTCATGTCAACCGACCTCCTCGCCGAACTCTTATTTTCAAAAGAGTTTGCTTAAGCACTTACTATAGATGCCACGACGAAGCCGCTGATTCTCCTTCAAGGAGCCAGACAGCTGGGCCCGCACCCCTTTTAGCTCCTCTCCGAGCTGGGCGTGGGCATCTTGGAGCTTGTACCTCTCCTGCTGCACCTTCATAAGCACCCTCTCGCCGGCCTTCAACTGGCGCAGCAGCTGTTGCTTGTCTGGATCTAGTCCGGCACCCTCTGCAATGTTATTGTCAGACTATACATGCACGCCGCACTTCATAAACTAATTTCTCTTTTAAAGATCTGAATTAACGGAGGGGGTCTCCGTGGCTCCCCCGGCAGCGGCTAGTGCAGCCTCAAGTTGGGCCTTGCACTCTTGAAGCTCCTAGGACAGGTGGGTATTCTTCTCTGTAAGATCCTACACAACAAATGATCCTTAAATCAGTTAGTTTAACTATTTTAAGTCTCGAGGGCTACTGGCATATATAACTATTAAAACTTCTTACCCGTATGTCCCTTATATATTGCTTCGTGGCTCTGGTTAAACCATCTTGAGCAGCACGGAGGTGCGCGTCCCCCGCTTTAAAGGCATTCAACGCATCCGGGGAGAAACACGCGTCACGAAGAATTGTCCGACGGCGCCGGTGATTCATGGCGCTCTCCACCTCAGACCTGGTGGCGGACAGCCTGTCGGTATCTTCCGTTGGAGGAGCGTCCGGCTCGCGCCCTGCGCTCGCCTCCCCTTCCGGACCAGGCGTTGGAGCCTGGCAGGCGGAGGCATGGTCGGCACCCTCTCCAGACTCAGTCCGGCGAGCGCTCTTTCTCTTGGAAGAATCATGAGCATTAATATGCCTCCCGGGAGTCTCTCCCTTAAAAGACAAAGGTGCACCGTACCTTTGCGGCGACGTTTCGATTCGCGCCGTACTCTTCTTCCGCCTGCTAGGCCGCGCTGACCTCGTTTGGTCGGCCGCCGCGGGCTCGGCTCCCTGCCATAAAGGCGCCTCCTATCAAGCACCATTGGTGCACGGTGGTCAGAAGCAAGCATTAAAAAGTAACAGTGTCAGGATTTCGGTCGTACTCACCGGAGAAGCCGGGCACAAACCAGGGTAGTCGGCCGTAATGGCGACTAAAGCATTATCCATGCTTAGCTGGTGGAACACCCCATCGATCAGTTCCACCGCTAAATCCGGATCCTCTTCGGAGGCCGGATCAAGGGATCTTTCTGGATCCTCGGGTTGTGGGGCTGGGCTTTTTATGCCCTCCACATCCCGACGCAGCTCCTGCATCAAAATCATAAGATAAGACACTTGCCGTTAAAGGCACGGATCAGATATACAAACGACCGCTTACCCAGCTCTGAGGGTTGTTCATGGAAAATCCGTTCAGAGGATTCGTACGGAGGAAGTCCTTCTTCTCCCCCTTGTACAAGCCGGACAGGATCTTTGCTAGATCGTCAGCCGAGCCTGGCCCCTTGCGGCCATGGCGGGTGGCGTCATTGTCTCCGTTGAAATTCCACATGGGGTAGCCCCTGTATTGGAGCGGCTGCACCCCACGCATAATGCATGTGGCCATGACTCCGATCATGGTTAAACCGGAATGGGCTAACAGCCGTATCCGGCCCATCAAGTAATAGACGCTCCTGTCATCTTCTCGTTGAGGGCTCCGCGGGCGCCAACTTAGGCGTTTCTTCAGAGGAGCGTTGTTAAACTCCGGAAGGCCGATCCGGACTGGATCCGGCAGCGGAGCGTCCTCCATATAAAACCACTCCGAAGGCCAGTCTTCGGACGCCTTCTTCGGGGTTCCGGACAGGTATCCGGTCCCGGCGATGCGCCATATTTCGGCTCCGCCCACTTGATATATCGACCCCCCGTGAGAGCGGGGTACGAGGCAAAACAGCCTCTTCCACAGCGCGAAATGGGGCTCAATGCCCAAGAACAGCTCACACAGAGCAACAAAGCCCGCGATGTGCAGAATGGAGGCAGGCATAAGGTGATGAAGCTGGAGTCCGTAGAATTCCAGGAGCCCCCGGAGAAACGGATGTATAGGAAATCCGAGTCCCCTTATTAAGTAGGGGACGAAGCATACCCGCTCTCCTTTGGAGGGATTAGGGGCGCTCTCCGCCTGCTTCCCACCTTTGTAGGTAGCTAGTCCGGCTCGAACCGGAACCATGAAGGCTGGGGGAAGATATCCCTCTGCCTGGAGCACCACTAGCTCGCGATGCGAGATTGAGCATTTCCTCCAATCTCCTGGTTGGGGACTGGGAGCGCGAGAAGAGGGGCCGCGTCGGCTATCCATGCTGGAATGGATTTTCTGTCAGATGCGCCTCGATGAGAACTTGCGGAAGGGGGATGGGGTGGTTTGGATCTGGATCCCCGCCTCTCTTATAGGCAGTTTATTTGTGCAGCTAAGGGGTAAACTGTAAGAATACCCTGGCTTTTCGCATTCGTGCAACACGTGGAAGAAGGCCATTATTTGGCGTGGAAGCCAAGGAGCGCCACATTTATGAAGCAACCGGACACTGTCCGACAAACACATGGACGGGAAGGAGAACCCGCCTTGCAAACGCCGAAGACAACACATGCGCCGGACTCGTCATCATTGAAGCCTGGTTCGGGGGCTACTGAGGGAGTCCTGGACTAGGGGGTGTCCGGATAGCCGAACTATCATCATCGGCCGGACTCCAAGACTATGAAGATACAAGATTGAAGACTTCGTCCCGTGTCCGGATGGGACTTTCCTTGGCGTGGAAGGCAAGCTTGGCGATACGGATATGTAGATCTCCTACCATTGTAGCCGACTCTGTGTAACCCTAGCCCTCTCCGGTGTCTATATAAACCGGATGGCTTTAGTCCATAGGACGAACAACAATCATACCATAGGCTAGCTTCTAGGGTTTAGCCTCCTTGATCTCGTGGTAGATCTACTCTTGTAACCCACATCATCAATATTAATCAAGCAGGACGTAGGGTTTTACCTCCATCAACAGGGCCCGAACCTGGGTAAAAACATCGTGTCCCTCGTCTCATGTTACCATCCGCCTAGATGCATAGTTCGGGACCCCCTACCCGAGATCCGCCGGTTTTGACACCGACAGGAGTCCTGGATTAGGGGGTGTCCGGATAGCCGGACTAAGACCTTTGGCCGGACTCCCGGACTATGAAGATACAAGATTGAAGACTCCGTCCCGTGTCCGGATGGGACTTTCCTTGGCGTGGAAGGCAAGCTTGGCGATGTGATATGAAGATCTCCTCCCATTGTAACCGACTCTGTGTAACCCTAGCCCTCTCCAGTGTCTATATAAACCGGAGAGTTTTAGTCCATAGGACGAACAACAATCATACCATAGGCTAGCTTCTAAGGTTTAGCCACTCCGATCTCGTGGTAGATCTACTCTTGTACTACCCATATCATCAATATTAATCAAGCAGGAGTAGGGTTTTACCTCCATCGAGAGGGCCCGAACCTGGGTAAAAACATCGTGTCCCTTGTCTCCTGTTACCATCCGCCTAGACGCACAGTTCGGGACCCCCTACCCGAGATCCGCCGATTTTGACACCGACATTGGTGCTTTCATTGAGAGTTCCTCTGTGTCGTCGCCTTTAGGCCCGATGGCTTCTTCGCTCGTCAATCGCGATGCGGTCCGGGATGAGACTTTTCTCCCTGGATAGATCTTTGTATTCGGCGGCTTCGCACTGCGGGCCAACTCGTTCGGCCATCTGGAGCAGATCAAAGCTACGCCCCCGGCCATCAGGTCAGGTTTGGAAGCTTAAACTACACGACCGACATTCACGGGGACTTGATCTTTAACGGATTCGAGCCACGACCGGGCACACCGCACGGTCACAATGGGCATGATTTAGCTCTGCCATCGGACAACACCCAGAGCGTCGCTCAGGTGTCCACTCCGACCATTAGCTCGGAGCCCACTGCGCCAGTCGGGGACGGACGGTTGGACGCCGCCCCGGAAGCTGCAACCTCTACGGCGATAGAGCCGGATACCAGCCTAGTCCTTCGCAAGGCCCATGACTCCAAGGTGCCGGACTCCGATCCGGACTCCGTAAATCCCGCACCTCTTCCGATTAAGCCCGATTGGGCTCCGGTCATGGAGTTCACCGCCGCGGACGTCTTTCAGCACTCGCCTTTTGGCGATATCCTGAATTCATTAAAGTCTCTCTCTTTGTCAGGAGAGCCCTGGCCGAACTACGGCCAACATGGTTGGGATGCGGACGACGAAGAAATTCGAAGCCCACCCACCACCCACTTCGTAGCCACTGTCGACGATTTAACCGACATGCTCGACTTTGACTCCGAAGACATCGACGGCATGGACGCCGATGAAGGAGACAATCAAGAACCAGCACCTATAGGGAACTGGAAAGCCACCTCGTCATATGACATATACATGGTGGACACCCCGAAAGCGGGGGATGGCGAGGAGAAAACGGAGGATGATCCCTCCAAGAAGCAACCCAAGCGCCGACGTCAGCGGCGCCGCTCTAAGTCCCGCCAAAGCATAAACGGCGATTCCGGCACCGGAGATAACAACACGTGCACAGTGCCGAAGACAACCCCCTCCAGCAGGATTCAGTGCAGGAGGATGATGGAGCCAGCCCTCATGAGAGAGCGGCCGACAAACAGGATGAGGACGACAATTATATGCCTCCCTCCGAAGAAGAGGCAAGCCTCGACGACGACGAATTCATCATGCCAGAGGATCCCGTCGAACAAGAGCATTTCAAACGCAGGCTCATAGCCACGGCAAGCAGCCTCAAGAAGAAACAACAGCAGCTTAGAGCTGACCAAGACTTGCTAGCCGACAGATGGACCGAAGTCCTGGCGGCCGAAGAGTATAAACTAGAACGCCCATCCAAGAGCTACCCAAAGCGCAGGCTGCTACCCCAACTTGAGGAGGAAGCAACTAAACCTACATCACCAGCGTATGATGCGCCCGATCGGCCACCCCGTGGCCGCGATAGAGAGGCCTTCAGGCCCTCGACCCAAGCCGCACCCCGGCACCGCTCAAAACATACCAGAGTACGGGGAGGCACAACAGACCTGCGAGACATCTTGGAGAATAAGGTAAGGCAAACAAGATTGATCTACGGATCGCATGGGCGCCCCGCTTCACGTGACGCTAGCCGTCACGCCGGACATAATAAGTATGGCTCGGTCGAATACAACAGACCAAGCTCATCCGAGCTGCGTCGTGATATAGCCTAGTACAGGGGCGCCGCACACCCACTATGCTTCACAGACGAAGTAATGGATCATCAGATCCCCGAGGGCTTCATACCCGCAAACATCGAATCATACGATGGCACAACAGATCCTGCGGTATGGATCGAGGATTATCTCCTTCATATCCACATGGCCCGTGGTGATGATCTACACGCCATCAAATACCTCCCGCTCAAGCTTAAAGGACCAGCTCGACATTGGCTTAACAGCCTGCCAGCGGAGTCGATTAGTTGTTGGGAGGACCTGGAATCCGCATTCCTTGACAACTTCCAGGGCACGTATGTGCAACCACCAGACGCTGATGACCTAAGCCACATAATCCAGCAGCCAGAGGAATCGGCCAAACAATTCTGGACATGGTTCCTAACCAAGAAAAACCAAATAGTCGACTGTCCGGACGCCGAGGTCCTTGCAGCCTTCAGGCACAACATCCGAGACGAATGGCTTGCTCGGCACCTAGGACAGGAAAAGCCGAAATCTATGGCAGCCCTCACGACACTCATGACCTGCTTTTGTGTGGGAGAAGACAGCTGGCTAGCTCGTAGCAATAACATAACCAAGAGCCCCGGCAATTCGGATATCAAGGACAACAACGGCAGGTCACGACGCAACAAGCATAAGCGCCGCATTAACGGTGACAATACTGAAGATACGGCAGTCAATGCCGGATTCAGAGGCTCTAAACCGGGTCAGCGGAAGAAGCCATTCAAAAGAAACCCTCAGGGCCCATCCAGCTTAGACCGGATACTCGATCGCTTGTGCCAGATACACGGCACCCCCGAACTGTCAGCCAATCACACCAACAGGGATTGTTGGGTGTTCAAGCAGGCAGGCAAGTTAAGTGCCGAAACCATAGACAAGGGGCTACATAGCGATGACGAGGAGGGGCCCCGGCCGCCGAACAACAAAGGACAGAAGGGATTTCCCCCGCAAGTTCGGACGGTGAACATGATATACGCAACCCACATCCCCAAAAGGGAGCGTAAGCGTGCTCTCAAGGACGTCTATGCGTTGGAGCCAATCGCCCCAAAGTTCAACCCATGGTCCTCCTGCCCGATCACCTTCGATCGAAGGGACCATCCCACCAGCATCCGTCATGGTGGATTCGCCGCACTGGTCCTAGACCCAATTATCGACGGATTTCACCTTACCAGAGTCCTAATGGATGGCGGCAGTAGCCTGAACCTGCTTTACCAGGACACAGTGTGAAAAATGGGCATTGATCCTTCAAGGATTAAACCCATAAAGACAACTTTCAAAGGTGTCTTACCAGGCGTAGAGGCCAGCTGTACAGGCTCGGTTACACTCGAAGTGGTCTTCGGATCCCTGGATAACTTCCGGAGCAAGGAGTTAATCTTCGACATAGTCCCATTCCGCAGCGGCTATCACGCCCTGCTTGGACGAACCGCATTTGCAAAATTCAATGCGGTGCCGCACTACGCATATCTCAAGCTCAAGATGCCAGGACCTTGCGGAGTTATCACGGTAAACGGAACCACCGAACGCTCTCTTCGAATGGAGGAGCACACGGCGGCCCTGGCGGCGAAGGTGCAAAGTAGCCTCTCAAGGCAGTTCTCCAATACAGGCGTCAAACGTCCGGACAACGTCAAGCGAGCCCGAAGTAACCTACAACAAATCCGGCTGGCATGTTCCGAGCAAGCATAGCAGTGCAGCCCCAACCCCAACCCCCGCCAAATGGTGATACTGGTACCACGCGTACATAATTATGCCTTAGAGATACCATGGGCATAAGGGGAGGGGCACAACAACGGCACGCCCAGAATGCGGCTCAACCGCACTAAGGGGCTCCCTATTTCGCTATTTTCCTTTTTACACACTTTCAGGACCCAACTATTAGGAAGGCCTGTCCGGCAATACACTCGCCGAACCCACGATGCAACAACCAGGGAGAGAGCAAGCCACGTCAAAAGTCCAGGTGGTCTCTATCACGAGTTTAATACCTGTTTTACTTACAATCCCGCAGCTTGCCCCTGGAGGGGAACATGTCAAATACTCCCATCTCTTGCTTACCGCACTTCTTGTATCGTTCTGCTTTCGCAGTAGCCCTTTTTTAATAAACAATATATAGCTCTTACCTATTATTGTACTTATCTATTTTTTATATACAAATATATTTAGTCATGACATTCTGCAACCGTACACTTTGGTGCGGACAATACACCAGGGGCTTACAACACCCCATAACATGGTGTGAGAAGACCGAACACTCTCACGAGTGCGGCACCCCGAACTTATAGCACTATATGCATTGGCTCCGAATCATGTCTTTGGTCAATAGTTGGGTTTGCCCGGCTCCCATGTTTTGGCACCTTACGTTCCGCATTGTTGGCTAAGGTAGCGCTGGGAGAAGTACTGCGATTGTGCCCCAGTTGAGCTGGGTTAACACCTCAGTAGAGAAAGCTAAAACTGACTGTCATGATAGTGCGAGAGACCGGTCGCTGTTCGCGAGGTTTCTTCGAGTCCTTAAAGACTTATGCCGCTTCGAGGAGGAACCGGACTTATCCGGCCTAGGCGTGGATAGCGCCCCGAACTCGGTCTTCCGAATACTAGGGGCTTTGCCAAAATTTAAAATTATAGAATTCTATGGCTAAGTGAGAGTGATAAAGCATTATAAGTCCGACGGCCTGGTTCGTTGTGCTGAACGCCTCCCTAGATGGACCCAAGAATGAATGGGAACAAGAGCGCTCAGGTTTATCCCGAACACCCCAGCACTCGTGGCATGGGAGTCGAAGCCGACGACTTGCATCTCTCAGATTTGATAAACGGCCGCATAGAAGGTAATATTTTAAATTAACAAGCGTTGCTTAACGCATATGAACAAAGCTTCAGCGTACAGGATAACAAATGCGAGTCTACTCAAAAATTACATCTTTGGAGCACTCATCCGCTGTACGGCGGGCACCCTTCAGAACGCCATTATAATACATCTCGGGCGTACGATACTCCTTGCCCGGCGGTGGCGCGTCCGTCAACAGCTTCTCCGCGTCTAGCTTGCCCCAGTGCACCTTAGCACGGGCAAGGGCCCGACGGGCACCTTCAATACAAACGGAGCGCTTGACGACCTCAATCCACGGACACGCGTCCACCAGCCGCCGCACCAGACCGAAGTAGCTCCCAGGCATGACTTCTCCAGGCCACAGCCGAGCTATGAGGCCCTTCGTGGCCTGTTCGGCCACCTTGTGGAGCTCGACCAGCTGCTTCACCTGGTCGCTCAGGGGCACCGGATGTTCGGCCTCAGCATACTAAGACCAGAACACTTTTTCTGTCGGGCTCCCCTCTTCGGCTCGGTAGTATGCGGCGGCATCAGACACACTACAGGGCAGATCGACGAACGCTCCTGGAGAGCTCCGGATTCAGGTAAGTAGCAGATAATTAACTTTTATATTTTTTCTTTGCATAAAGAATGCCTTACCCGCCGCTATCTTCTTCATCGCCTCGATCTCCTGAAGGGCCTTCTGGGCTTCGGCCTTAGCGGTCTTGGCACCCTCAAGAGCCAAGGCAAGCTCGGACTCTCGAGTCTTCGAGTCACGCTCCAAACTCTCATGTTTTTCCACGAGAGCCTGGAGCTCTTGCCGCACCTCCGCCACCCACGCCTCCTGCTTCTCTCGCTCGGTGCGCTCCAAGGCCGCACTCTTTTCGGCCTTGGAGACCACCTACTTCAGGGTCGCCAACTCGGTCGTGGCTCCTGCAACATTAACGTTGGTCCTGTTATTATTTTGCAACCAAGTATTTCTATATACATTTACAGGAGGTATTATGTACCCTTTTTATCCTCGAGCTGCTTCTTGGCACGGCCGAGCTCGCTCTCGGACCGCTCGAAGCTTTCCTTCAGTACATTGACCTCCGCAGTCAGTGCGGCAGAGGTCAGCAGCGCAGCCTGCATTCCCATATTGACATATTTCTATTAGACTCCTGCGTGTATCTTTTTAGATCCTCAGCTCGGCTTTTCTTTCCGAACACCGAACTGAGCATCAGGGGCTACTGTCTATGCGGTCATATTTTTTATATGTTTTTGAACACATACCTCAAAGCCCGTTAACAGGCTTGTACAGGCTTCCGTCAGCCCGCTCTTGGCGGACTGAACCTTTCGAATCACCGCACTCATAACAGTGTAGTGTTCCTCGTCGATGGAGGCGCCGTTAAGCGCCTCCAGCAAATTGTCCGGCGCCTCCGGATGGACGGAAGTCGCCGGCGTCACAGGCTTGCCCTTCTTATGGAGGCACCGCCTGTCGGACTCTGGAACCGCTGATGGTTCCGGAGCAGTGTCCGGCCCAGGGCCGGACTTAGATCCCTCTGAGGCTTTACCCCCTTCGGGCCTGGAGTCCGAGTGATCGCCTTGCGGCGCCTCCAGGACCACCTCCTCCTGGTTTAGTCCCTTTCAGGACCCCACCTCGGCGTCGTCCGCAGGGAGCGGGGAGGAGGCCGTCGGAAGCAAAGCGCTGTTCACATCCGACGAATTCAGGGAGCCGCTCGACAAATCACTGAGCTGACCTCTGGGCGGACTGCATGATTAAAATTCGGCGTTAGACATTACCAAATAATAGAAGAGCGCCATGAGTCATTCGGGTAACCGGACACTTACGACTTTGCCAGGGGCTTGACCCTGGATGGCCATTCCTCCCCGCCGTCTTCGGCTCGGAGGCGTAGTCCGACAGATGGGTCTTCCCCTTCTTGGACCCTCCGGCCTCCCCAGTTGGGGCGGCCTTCCTTTTCTTTCCTCCCCCCGTTGGAGGGGGAGAGGCTTCTTCTTCTCCTTCCTCCTCCTCGTCTTCCAAAGCGGAGGGCGCGTCGGGGTTGTCGGGCGATGAATCCGACACCACCGGGCGCCGGGAACTCTTTCGTGTCCCCGTGGCCTTCTCCTTGGCCTTCTTCTTCGGCACCACGTGAGGTGCCGGAATCAGTAGCTCCGCTAGGCGTGCGTCTGCTGGGCCTTCGGGCAAAGGGGCCGGACAGTCAGACTGTCCGGATGTCCTCTTCCAGTCCTGTCAAAGGAACGGGAGTTTAGATCCCACATAAAGTCACACTATGAAATTCGTGTAGCCCGTAAGGGACTAAATGTAAGCTTACTTCAGAGGCTTGACGTTTGGCGCAGAATCCGCGATCCTCGGTGACGGGATGGGAGACCTCGGAACTCTTGAAAAGCACCTTCCAGGCATCCTCGTGCTTCGTTTCGAAGAGCCGGGATAAAGTCTGGTGCTGGGCCGGGTCGAACTCCCACAAATTGAAGTCCCGTCGTTGACATGGGAGGATCCGGCGGAAAAGCATGACCTGGACTACGTTGACAAGCTTGACCTTCTTGGTCACCAGGTCTCGGACGCAGGTTTGGAGTCCGGTCACCTCTTCCAGATTGCCCCACGACAGGCCCGTCTCTTTCCAAGATGTGAGCCGGGTGGGGATGCCGGATCAAAATTCGGGGGCCGCTGCCCACTTAGGGTCGCGCGGCTCCGTGATATAGAACCGCCCCGATTGCCACCCTTTGATGGTTTCTACGAAGGCACCCTCGAGCCAAGTGACGTCGACCATCTTGCCCACCATAGCACCTCCGCATTCTGCTTGTCGGCCTTTCACAACCTTCGGCTTGACGCTGAAGATCTTCAGCCATAGGCCAAAGTGAGGCTGGATGCGGAGGAAGGCCTCACACACGACGATAAACGCCAAGATATTGAGGATGAAGTTCGGGACCAGATCGTGGAAGTCCAGGCCGTAGTAGAACATGAGCCCCCGGACGAACGGGTGAAGAGGAAAACCCAGTCCGCAGAGGAAATGGGGAAGAAAAACAACCCTCTCATGGGGCCTGGGAGTGGGGATGAGTTGCCCTACATCTGGAAGCCGGTGCGCGATGTCGTCAGACAAGTATCCGGCCTTCCTCGGCTTTTTGATTCGCCCCTCCGTGATGGAGGAGGCCATCCATCTACCTCCCGCTCCGGACATGGTTGGAGAAGGTTGAGGTGGGAAGTGCGGGTTTGGGCGCTGGAGCTCGAGCGCGCAGGGACGGATAAGCAGAAGAGGAAGAAGGCGTGAATGGAAAGGGCGGATTCTTATCCCCTTACATGGGCGGCCAAAACTACGAGCCCCCCACCGGCCTAATAAAACTCGCTTATCTCTCAAGTGCCGCGGTTAAAGGCGCGGTTGGGTTACCCCCGCCCGTATTGATGAGAATCCCGGAATAAGGGGACACGATCTCTGCTTTGACAAGACGTGCCAAGGAAACCACCTCGCTAAACGCGCTGAGGTGGAACAGTAAAATGAATAAAAGCCTGGCTGTGGCATGATGTCACGCCGCAGAATACGTCAGCAGATCCGACTGATGCAAATATTATTCTCTCTACGGTGGAATATGGAACTTATTTTGCAGAGCCGGACACTACTCTGGTGTTCAACATCTTCTATGGAATATTCGGAGGAGGAACCCGCCTTGCAATGCCGAAGACAACTTGCGCGCCGGACTCGTCGTCATTGAAGCCTGGTTCAGGGGCTACTGAGCGAGTCCTGGATTAGGGGGTGTCCGGATAGCCGGACTAAGACCTTTGGTCGGACTCCCGGACTATGAAGATACAAGATTGAAGACTCCGTCCTGTGTCCGGATGGGACTTTCTTAGCGTGGAAGGCAAGCTTGGCGATGCGATATGAAGATCTCCTCCCATTGTAACCGACTCTATGTAACCCTAGCCCTCTCCGGTGTCTATATAAACCGGAGAGTTTTAGTCCATAGGACGAACAACAATCATACCATAGGCTAGCTTCTAAGGTTTAGCCACTCCGATCTCGTGGTAGATCTACTCTTGTACTACCCATATCATCAATATTAATCAAGCAAGAGTAGGGTTTTACCTCCATCGAGAGGGCCCGAACCTGGGTAAAAACATCATGTCCCTTGTCTCCTGTTACCATCCGCCTAGACGCACAGTTCGGGACCCCCTACCCGAGATCCGCCGGTTTTGACACCGACATTGGTGCTTTCATTGAGAGTTCCTCTGTGTCGTCGCCTTTAGGCCCGATGGCTTCTTCGCTCGTCAATCGCGATGCGGTCCGGGATGAGACTTTTCTCCCCGGACAGATCTTTGTATTCGGCGGCTTCGCACTGCGGGCCAACTCGTCCGGCCATCTGGAGCAGATCGAAAGCTACGCCCCCGGCCATCAGGTCAGGTTTGGAAGCTTAAACTATACGACCGACATTCGCGGGGACTTGATTTTCAATGGATTCGAGCCACGACCGGACACACCGCACGGTCACGATGGGCATGATTTAGCTCTACCATTGGACAACACCCAGAGCGTCGCTCAGGTGTCCGCTCCGACCATTAGCTTGGAGCCCACTGCGCCAGTCGGGGATGGACAGTTGAACGCCGCCCCGGAAGCTGCAACCTCTACGGCGATAGAGTCGGATACCAGCCTAGTCCTTCGCAAGGTCTGTGACTCCAAGGTGCCGGACTCCGATCCGGACTCCGTAAATCCCGCACCTCTTCCGATTAAGCCCGATTGAGCTCCGGTCATGGAGTTCACCGCCGCGGACGTCTTTCAGCATTCGGACGTCTTTCAGCTCGATTGGACGTATATTCGGCCGACATTACCCCCATCAGGATCGCCCAGGCGGGTGGGGGCTCGAAATCCCAATCTCTGCTGCTGAGGTACTCCGGCCCTGCCATCGAGTAGTAGGAGATGGACGGAGCCATATGAGGAGGTTCTTGAGCTCCCTCCCAAGTCAGCTGTCATCATCTGAGGCATGCACAAGAGAACCGCACAGAGGACTGGTGCCTTACTGCATGGCACACCTCCGATTTTTGACTGCACGCACGTCCGCCGCACTGCACCTCGCTGGGCACTGCCGTGCACATCCACACCCCCACCTTTGCCTGGATCGGCCCGGAGTGACGCCGGCTAGTAGAAGATCAAGGGTGAAGAGCAGATGCTCGAGCCGGTGGCTGCGGTGCCGTGGCCGACGACGAGGGGAGGGCGCCGTTGGTTAAGGACGCGGCCATGGAGGTAGAGGTGAGGGGGCCCGTGGTGGCCGCAAACTGCACGGCCATGCGCCGCTGCACCGCATCACGCGACCTGACGCACTTCAAGTCTGGCGGCCAAACTGCACGAGGTGGAAGGCCGAACTATATGCAGGAGATCTCGCCGGAGGGGAGGGGAAGTAGGACAGGTCGCCAGGGGGATGGGAATCCCGCGCCATGGAGAAGACCTGGCGGTGGCGCCTCGTGGAGCTCCCCGTTTAACGAGCGATGGTGGTGGCGCGTCCTGGATCCGGCGATGTGCCGTCGCGATGGCCCTGGATCCGGTGGCGGGGTCGAGTGGGGATGACGTGGATTCACGCGGGGGTGGAGAAGGTGGCTTGGGGATTCGACAGCCTCGCTGGCCAGCATCAGATCCGGCGTAGGTGAGGGTGGGGCGTCGCGGGAGGGATGGGGACGGCGTGAGGCGGGCTGAGGCGCGATGGATGGCGGCTGGGTGCCTCCAGGCGCCGAGGAAGGTGGTAGGGGCGCCGTTCGGTGAGGAGGTGGACGGGTCCGGTTAGTGTTGGGCGGGATGGCGCAGGAAGGTGGCGTCGCGATGGCCGGCGCCGGAGGGAGGTAGCGGAGAAGCCACTGGTCAGTTGTGGGGGCGGGGCGGGGAGGTGGTGCC
>NC_041381.1:455539107-455574826 GCF_002162155.2 Triticum dicoccoides | reverse complement strand
ATACCTGGCCAAATGGGCCGGCCCGGCACGGCACGGCCCGGCCCGCCGTAAACGTGCCTGGCACGCCACGGCCCGTCTCGGCACGAATAATAACCGGGCCGTGCCGTGCCGGCCCACGGGCGGGAGCTAGCAGCCCAGGCACGGCACGTAGTCTACATGGGCCGGCACGCGGCACGCCCAGGCACGCCGGCTCGTTGGAGGACGCTGGGCCGTCTGGCGCGATTTTTTTTTCTTTTTCTTTGCAATACCTCTGAAAACTGCAAAAAAAAGCCAAAAAAATTAGAAAATTGCAAAAATCTGATAGACTATTATGTGAGATAAATCTAGAGTTTTATTAGCACATATACATCATTAAAACTCCCATCTAAAAGAATAAAAGAATACAAGACATACTCTATAATTACAAAAAGATAAAAAATACAAAGACTACACTATAACACTACTACTACTTAGATTCAAGCACTAACAAAATACGCATACACTATGAAAATATTAAACATATTAGGGTATTCGGTATTTATATAGGACATATATATTTATATTTTTCAAAAAAACATAAACGGGCCGTGTCGTGCCAGCCCGCGTGCCTCGCCTCCAGGCCCAGGCACGGCCCATGGCGTGCCGCGTGCCGGGCCTGGCCCGTTTAGCCCGGGCCGTGCCGTGCCTGGGTCGTGCCGGGCCTGCGTGCTACCGGGCCGGCCCAGTTAGCACGGCCCGTTTGGCCAGCTATACGCTTTCGCCCAAAACAGTCAGCGCCGCCTGCCCCGCTTCCTGGTGCAGACGATTGCTCCGCCTTCAAACGACACAAGTGTCGTCCGTCCGTCCATCTGCCGCCCACATTAATGATACGCGGTTGCCGAGGTGGCTACTCCGGCGCCACACATCCGTCCCTCTACCGCCCACCATTGCTATATAAACTACTTCGTCGGCCATAGCCGCGGTCATCCACATTTGTTCCCTTTCTCCTGTCCACACCACTACTACCCACCGTGGCTTCCTCGCGCTCCAGCGCTCTTCGGGACGGGTGGACGACGGACCACAAGGAGATGGCAGCCATTGCTGCCGACCGACTGGCCAGCAGGCAGCCGGAGGACGACAACGTCCCAATGGAGAACATGGTAGTCGACGACCCAGCGCCAACCCCCTCCTCCGCGCCATCCTCGCTGGTGCATTGCACCATGACCATCGGCGAGGCCCGTGCCCAATATATGGACACGGTGAGGCAGATGCATGAGGAGCAGTTCCGGGAGGCGCAGGCCGACGCCGCCTACAACCACCATCTCCTCCAGGAGCACCTGTAGGCGGAGGAGCAGATCGCCACGGAGCGGGCAGAGCAGGAGGCGCTGCTCGACTCGTACCGCTCCGCCCGCAAGGGCTGCCTCGAGTGCTGGCGGTACCGCATGCGGGTGGCGGAGGCTGCGGCTGCCTACAAAGAGGGCGATGAAGCAGGCGAGGCGTTGTTTGGCGAGACCGAGGATGAGGCAGAGGACAATGCCGGCTCCAATGAGTCCCCGCTCCGCTGGCGTCGATGAGGCCCTGCTCCGCCGAGGCCCCGCGGCGCCAACAACGAGGCAGAGGACACCGCCGGCTCCGCGGAGGCCCCGCCCCGCCAACAATGAGGCAGAGGACATCGCCGGCTCAGTCGAGGCCCCACCCTGCCGGCAACGAGGGGGAGGATTTCCACCGCTCCGCCGAGGCACCGCCCGCCGGCAACAAGACAGAGGACATCACCGGCTCCGCCGAGGCCCCGCCCCGCTGCCAACGAGGCCGCGCAACATAGAAAACGAGGAAGAGTAGAACACGGTAGGTCGCCACCACTCGGGTCCAAGTAAGGCCACCGCTACTACCCTCCGGTTGAAGCCAAGCTAGGAGGGTTGACCTTTGACGGTCGGTTAGCTTCTTGGCGACGACGTGGAGTCGGAGAGCTGCGCTGGAGAAGAATGATGCTTCTACTTAACTGCTGGTGCAGTTGGCTGACTGACACGTGGGCCCAACAGGCCACATGTCAGTTACGCAACTGCACCTGCAGTTAAGTCACTGAACCTTCTGTTCGGCTCAGCGGGACACATGTGGGTAGCTTCGGTTAATTAATTATACCTCCAGCGCACCCCTTTTTAGTTGAAGAATTTATGAAATGTAATGAAATCGGGCATGTTTATATGAAATCCGACTGAGTGTGAATGAATTTATTTCGATTAGTTCGAATTCCTATATCACTGGCATTGGATGAACATGCAAAACAATACGTACTAGCATTATTCCCAGGGTGATCACCTCGTTTGCAACAGTTTCACATGTACTCCCTCCGGTCCTTTCTAGTCTGCATACAAGCTTTGTCTGCAGTCAAAGTATCTCTACTTTGACTAATATTATACAAAAAAGTATGTGCTTTCACAATGTGCGAAGTAAAAAGGAACAGAAGGAGTACAAAGAGTTTGAGCAGCTTTTTAGCGTTTCTGTGCATTGCAATCAAACACACAGGGCTGGCAATTCATAGAGAACATTCAAAACAATCGATGATTATGCATCTCAGCGACTCACATGTCAGAGGCAATATTTACTCCACAACTAAAGAATAAAGAAAAAATTGATCGACGCTGCTGACAGCAAAGGGCGTCCCATTCGAAAATATCAAACGCATGTCTTGCTAGAATCAATGGGCAAAATTTGACAAGGTTGTCCCATTCCAAAATTTCAAATGCCTATGATTGTGGAATGGGCAGGGTTTGCCATCAGTTCGGACATTGACATGGCACCTCATGCTAAATAAACCAGTTGTTCTTTTTGTGCAGTTCCACCAAAATCAACCAAATTCGCGCGTAGCTTGTATGATTTCGCGCTTATATGTTTCAACGCCTTAAACTTATCGGCACCTCCTTTCTTGTGGTGGAAATGAATGATTCGATGTATTCATGAACATTTTGTGCAGTTCCCATTGAAATCAAGCTGAGCACCCCTGTTTGCACAAATACAAAAAAGTGATTAGTATAAAGCAAACTGTACTATGAATTGACAGTTTAAACAGGCACCTACATGGTCCATGTAGAGCACACTTTTAGAAAAATGGAACTCACCAGAAAGAATCCTAGAACAACATTGTACTCGCACATCACAGCAAAAAATGGAGATTTGTCAGTCCTTCTGAGCTGAAGTTAGTTTGGCCATGTGGGGAGTAATGTAACCATCCTTCAACTGCTCCTTCTGATGAGAAGATAGACAGGGCTTCTTCATCCTGGCATAATCGGAACTAGTCACTTCACGTACTCCATATTCTTCTTCAGAGGAATATGATCCTGTTGTGCAAAGACAAGAGGACTACTAAATGCTAGCATCCCTGTTTGCTCGAAAAAAAGGAAAGGAAATTTTTAAAACAGCATAGATGAAGCACTTCTCAAGGACAATACCACTTTTTCATGACAGTATCTAAACAGTAGCACAACACCAATAAAGATGACAAAGCTCAATCATATGGATGAAACCAGTGGGCGAGTACCAACCTTTGTCAGGAGGCTTATTGTGTAGAGCATACAGATGAAGCACTTCTCCGGAACCATCTGTTGCTATCTACGGTGATGGCCATGCTTACTATATACTCCTCAACTAGTTTAATGTTTCCAACATCTTCTTATGCAGTTCCACTAAAATATATGGTATCTTCAAAGAAGATCCCTATTTGCACAAGTAGAGATAATTACAATATTACATTAAGAGTGGCATCAAATCAGTGGCAAAACAATTGCTCGTTCTGCCATAGCAATAAATTAAGATGCAAAACTATATCATTACTTGTGTCATCACAGTTCCAGTGCTTCATTATAGCACCGGGAGTTGATTTTTGTTTTTCTTCCGCTTGTTTTTCCCCTTCATCACTTGGTTCAATAATAGATAAGCTTCGCCTTCAATGTAAGATTTGGCATGTCAATTAGGGAGCACAAGTATAGTACTAAACTTAATTTTCTGATGAAAGTGGCAAAATACAGGCCAACAGTTGTGAAATATCCTTATCTTACCTCAATGGGATATTACGGTGCACATACAGATTGGAAATCTTGTCTCCATTTGTGCAGTTCACTAAAATCAAGCAGCATTATCATACAAGTAGCACAACATATGAAAGCACACTGCAGAATTATGTGAAAGAAGGCTAGTACTGACCTCTCATGATGCGGAATTCAAACAACTCACAAGAAGAAGATCTGAACCAAATTTGCCAACACGGATAGGAAGTAAGATCTCCTCTTGTGCAGTACCACTAAGATCAAGCAATCAAGCAACATTGTCGGTGTGACATTTTGATTGAACTGCACAAAACACTCTTAAAACAAAAGTGTTTTGTGCAGTGCAACAAAAGGTCACTATGGCAATGAGGTGAAGTAGATAACCCTGTTTACACAGAGGTGCAAAGGAAACAATTAGTGGTCAATAATGGTGGATGACACAGAAGCCAACAAAAAGAAGCATCTACCTTATCTAAATGGGAAAGAAAGCAAGACAGTAGCATTTCTCAAATGGTGGCATTGATTAATATTAACATAGAGATCATATTAACAATAAAATTCGTTAAACATGTAATTTGCTTTTAACTGTGGCATTGCATCAATTTTCCACCGGCATTATTAGAGGGTGTTTGTTTACATGGACATTTTGGTGTAGGGACTAAAAAAACTCTGTGTCAGTCCCATCTAAACCAAACAGGAGGGACTTTTAGGGACTAAAAGTGGGCATTTGGGACTAAAGAAAGAAGACCCCGAGGGAGTCTTTTTGGGACTTCTTCAAACAGTTGCCCCTACCACGCATGGAACCTTGTCATGGTCTTTTAGCATGTCATTTAATAACCTCTAGTCGATGTTTAGTCCCTGGAACCAAGCAAGTAGGGACTAGGGAGATTTTAACCAAATAGGGCCTTAGATTAACAACAGCTAATGAGTTGCACGGGACAGCGGACGCACCAGCACCATGTGCATCTACCGATGTACTGTGGTCATGCACAGTCTGTTGCAACAAAGAACAAAATAACCAAGGAGCATATTTGTGTTGGTCCCAGTTTTGTTATCTTTAGACACCTTTCCCTATGTGAGCGCAGCAAATCTAGTCCTGCTCAAACTCTACAGCCTTGTCCCCCAAAACAAAAGATCATTTCGTTATAGATGTGCGTACTGCCTTTGTCATTGTTTTCCTTTTTCGACCACCGTAGGTGCTGGATAGCCAGTCTGTACTAGTACTTTCGCCCCTTCCTTTCCTCTTTGAACCACGTCCTAGATTTATGCTATACAACTTTCCCCACTACTTTCCTCCATTCCTTTCCTCTTTGAACCACGTCTTAGATTCATGCGATACAACTTTCCCCTCTTCCTTTCCTTTTTGAACCACGTCCTAGATTTATGCGATACAACTTTCCCCACTACTTTCCCCCATTCCTTTCCTCTTTGAACCACGTCCTAGATTCATGCTATACAACTTTCCCCCTTCATTTCCTCTTTGAACCACGTCCTAGATTCATGTTATACACAACTTTTCCCACTACTTTCCCCCACTCCTTTCCTCTTTGAACCACGTCCTAGATTCATGGTATACATGCAGCTAGAGCAATGCATGTGGAGTAAGTAAATTATACCTTTAGGTTCTTGGGGCGTGGTTTGGTGGGCGACGGGACGATGGCGAAGAAGAAGGGGTCGGAGGCCCTCCCGCGCCGCCGTTGGGTGAAAGTGAACAGCTGCACCGGTAGTGGATTCCCTCCCTCGCCGACGGCGACAGTGTTAAGCCTCCTTCCCTTCCCGGCGGACGGATCCTGCCGGCTCTTTGAGCAACAGTGAGGGGAGAGAGAGGCCAACGAAGTTTTGTTTATATCTGGAGAGGGCGAGAGAGTGTGAAAAGAGCAGCTACAAGTGTTGAGGCTCCAGCGTGTATATATATATACTGGAGAGAGAGTGTGAAGCATGCAAACCCTAGAAAACAAGGGCCGAGGCTGCAGCTTATACGTGATGAGGTGATTATACGGTCACTACGAGATCGTATAGCTCTGTATCCATCCATTTTGACCAGTCAAAGAATCCTCCTGGCACAAATTATGCTCAAGTGTAGTTATCGAACCCGAGACCTCAAGTTTGATGAGCGAATAGGCTAACCAGCTACACAACCCTCCCATTATGTTCAACGAGAGGAAAATAACCTTTTATACATTCCTGCATTCGTGTGACAAGCATGCCGTGTTTTTTTGTGTGTGTGGGAGTCATTGGGACTTCAATCATAATCGTGTCATGTGGCTTTGGTGGTAAGACTATCCACAGTGGTGCAGAAATAGTGCAGCCTTAGTCACCTTACCTCTCTCCACGTAGTACATTGGGTCCCACCAGTCAGAGGGTGGAACAAACAAATTAATAAGAAAAATTAAAAGCACCAGCAGTGTATCTTACCTCACACATCTCGCTACTGCTCGGGAACACTGTCCAATTGATCCCTTTGTTCTCTCACGTACTATTTTAAGTGAATCCTTATTATAACATGCACACAAAATTTGGGCACTTGTATTCGACTTAAGTTAGTGTGCCACCGTATCTCATATACTTACTACTCCCTCCATCTAGGTGTAATAAGTCATGTTAGAAGGTTCAAGGGGACCAAGGTGCATGCGTGTGTGTGTGTGTGTGTGTGTGTGTGTGTGTGTGTGTGTGTCTGTGTGTGTGTGTGTGTGTTTAACAGCATGTGTGTGTTAGAGAGAGCGAAAGATCGACCTACTCCTACAGAGATATGGTGTGTAGTTACGATTTTAGTCGTGAGAGTCGGTGCATCCTCTCGTTTCCGAGCGTGTCCGGTAGGGACATGCGGACAACTGCCACGCCCGCTCCTGACCAGCCTGGCCCACCCAAAGCCCCTCCATCGCCCGCACGTGCTTCCCGCCCGAAACGGTCAGCGCCGCTCCAAAGAATCGGTGCCGCATTCATGCCCGGGAAGAGCGGATGCGACCTCTCACTGGCGCAAGAGTGATGGTTGCTTCGTCCGTCCAACTTACTGCTGGGTCTATGTGATTTGACGGCTCATTGGTCTTTATTACTGAGGTGGTAGGACTGCTGGATGTCCCACGCTTTCGGCGAAGGAGGTACTACTAGATTACAATTTTCTCCATTCTTACAGCGGAGGAGTGCAAGAGCAGTGAAAACATGCAGGCTCAGTGATTACATGGCCCACCTCACACTATCACCGTGCGACACCTAACTCTTTACATAGTACTCCCTTTGTTCCTAAATATTACTAGATGAGTCCCCGCGCGTTGCCGCGGAACAACCGTATATCTCTCTGCGCAAAATTATCGATTTCATAGAACTAAAAAAACTCTATAACCGCATGAAAAATGTGGTAGCCAAACTAAATAAACTCCCATCATCATTTAGATCATCCCACGTAAGGAAAAAAGATCAGCCAACTCCTACTGCATAATGGGATTATATTTTTCTTTTTGACATGTTAATGGGATTAAAAGCTCACTTACATGCATGCTACCGGTGCATGCTTGCATGCAGACATGTTGATGTGATTTAAAACCCACTCACATGCATGCCACGGTATTTCTGCATGCTTGCATGTGGCTTAGTGCGGAGCCTCTCAACGTCTAGATCAGACGGCTATTATGGACTGATTTAGTTCATCTAACGGCTACATTAATTTTGATGATGTGGCTCAAGGAGAGGATAAAGAATTCCTAGTAGTGAGTAGATAAGTCTTTGTAGAGATTCCACAAGGTGAACTACATACGGAATGAAATGAATGAATCTACACTTAAAATGCATCTATATACATCCGCAAGTGGTTCATGGTGAAATCTCTACAAAGACTTATATTTAGGAACGGGGGGAGTACTAGTATAGTACGTACTGTAATTTATCAGCGAGATAAATTTGTACAATGCTATGAAGCTTCCAGCTTCTGTTACATGTATCTTGCGTCCAAGGTTGCCCGTTGCAACATTTCATCAAATACAAAGGAGACTAACATGCATGCTATTGCATCTCAATGATAGACAGATCATAGCAAATATGTACTCCCTCCGTTCCAAAATAAGTGTCTCAACTTTGTGCAAGCTTTAGTACAAAGTTGTACTACCACTAAAGTTGACACTTATTTTGGAATAGAGGCAGCTAAAGAAAAAAATGATCCATTTAGTCCCTAGCCCTTGAACCATGAACCATAACCAGGCTTCAATTTGCCGGCAACATTCGAGCTTCCTAATAAATGAAGTTTGCAACCTTTTGACCATCGGATCATTTTGTGCAGTTTCACCAAAATGGAGATGAGCATCCCTGTGGCAAAGAAATTGAAGAAGCGTGATTAGAATAAGATTACTGGGACTAGTTGATGAGACATAAACTCATCACAAATACAGTACGTAGAAGCCAGTAGAGGTATGTGCGGGGCAAAGAAGTAGAGAAATATCCACACGGAGTGATGTGGGCAGCTGGAGCAGTGGTGCAAGCCGGCTATAAAGGGAGTTGTACCAGAGGGACGTAGCTCAACCTTGACAAGGGCGGCGGGAGGCGGCAACTGCCCACGTCACGGCAGTGAGCAAGGGACGAAGGCAACCTCACCGGCTTTGTGAGAGAGAATAGCAGGGACCCCTGATCGGGACATGCCGACAGTGGGTTTTCATCGTCGACGACGGCGACCGCATCTACACTAAGCATCCACCCCTTACGTGATCCGCCGGGATGTTAGAGATGTGGCCACAGTCGTTTTGTGTGAGAGAGTGTGAAGAGAGCAACCCCAACAAGCAACAGTGTAGGTTGGCTCGTCCTGACTATGTATATAGTGGAGCGGTTTCCTTTTCTCTCCATATGAACCTATCATATTGCGTATGTGCCACTGAAGAGAAAAAACTTTATTCATAAATGACGTGGCACCTACTACTCATTCTCCTATAACCTTGCGCTTCCATCTCCAAAATATTAACCTTGCGATTGGCTCGCCTCTTTGGGAAGTCGAGCAATAATGGTAGTGCAGTATATATCATTGTTGCTATATGAGACCGAATGAATTGCTGCACGTCCACCATGTGGGCGAGGGTCGCGGGGCGAGGGAGAGTGCACATACGGAGCAAAATGAGTGAATCTACACTGTAAAATACGTCTATATACATCAGTGTTTGGAGTATGTACTAGTAGTTCATATTGAAATCTACTAAAGGACATATATATTCCAAACAATATGATATAATCTCTATAACCAAGATATATGTAAGGACGAGGAGTAAACAGAGGGAGTAGTAAATTTTTCTCCTCGTCCTGCGACCCACCACGCGCATGGGCGAGGGAGCGGGCATAAGGCGGAGCAAGCTTCACCTCATCCTGCGAGCCACCGCGCCCTTGGGCGGGGGAGACGGCATACTAAGCAAGCTTCTCCTCGTTCTGCGAGTTGACAGGACACATCAAAATTACTCCAGTGTATGGAGCCTTGCCTCTAAGGTAGGCCCCACATGGTTTGCCTCTTTTTTTAATTTAACATAACACGTCAAGTCGCAGTTTGTTTGTTCACCCGTGGTAGACGATCCTCCCTCCACCAAGTGGACAACCAGTACACGTGCCAAATTACCACGTGGGCTGCCTTTTTCATACAGAAATGAGCTCCACCGTGTACCCGTGCGGGTGTGGTTGGGAAAGAGACGGGAGTACGTGCGTTGTGCATGCACCTCTTCTCTTCGTGCACGTCCCCCACCTACGTGGGTATGTGTGAGAGATACAAACCACATTTGTGAGTGTTTTTTGTTTTGGGGTGGGGGTGGGGGTGGGGTGGGGTGGGGGTTGATTTCATGAATTATTTGTGGGAATATGTGTCGATGACTGTCGGTGTCAAAACCGGCGGATCTCGGGTAGGGGGTCCTGATCTGTGCGTCTCAGGCTGATGGTAACAGGAAGCAAGGGACACAATGTTTACCCAGGTTCGGGCCCTCTCGATGGAGGTAAAACCCTACTTCCTGCTTGATTAATATTGAAGATATGAGTAGTACAAGAGTAGATCTACCACGAGATCGTAGAGGCTAAACCCTAGAAGCTAGCCTATGATGGTATGATTGTAATTGTGATCGGCCTTCTAAGGACCATCCTCTCCGATTTATATAGACACCGGAGAGGGCTAGGGTTTACACGGAGTCGGTTACAAGGAAGGAAATACAATATCCGAATCGCCAAGCTTGTCTTCCACGCAAAGGAGAGTCCCATTCAGACACGGGACAGAGCCTTGAGTCTTATATCTTCACGCTCCAATAGTCTGGACGACGTATATAGTCCAGCTGTCCGGATATCCCCTAATCCAGGACTCCCTCGGTAGCCCCTGAACCAGGCTTCAATGACGATGAGTCCAGCGCGCAGTCTTGTTTTCGGCATTGCAAGGCGGGTTCCTTCTCCGAACACTCCAAAGTTATTATTGAACACGTAGACCGTGTCCGGATCTGCAAAATGATCTTTACATACTACCGTAGAGAGAATGATATTTCTGCTGACAACTTTTTAGATGATGTGATATGTCATTACGGTCGGGTCATTATTCGAACCGTTTTCCCACAACCAGCCCAGCGCGTATTGCAAGGCGGTTTCCTCTGCACGTTTTGCCATAGCAGAGATCGTGTCCCCTTATTATGGGATTCTCATCAATACGGGTATGGGTAATCCAATCGCACCGCTAATCGCGACGAGTGGGGAGCGAGCGGGTTCCACCAGGCAAGTGGGGAGGCGCAAAAAAGCTTCTACTATCTCTATAAAGAGATAAGTTCTCTTCCTCTTTACCCACGCCTTCTCCTTCCGCTAGCCCATTCCCTCTGTTCGAGCCCTAACACCCAAGCATTCTTCCTTTCCATCGAAGAGAGGTTTTTCAAAGATGTCCGTGTCGGTGTTCTGGGAACGGGGGTCCCCAGACTTGCCTGCCCGCGGCCTGCGGCGTGGCTCAAGGGGCGGCCCAGCACGGCCCACCTTCATCAGCACGAGCTCAAGACCCTCGCGAGGGGCCAAGCCTCGCGGGGTGGACGACAGGGAGCTTCCTCAGGCACGGCCTCGTCAGGATGGCTCGCGCGGAGGCGGAGAGATCAAGGCGGGGTACCTCACGAGGTGCCCATGACGCAAGCCATGACGACCAAGGGCGCCAGGCGGGCGCCAGCCCGCGCAGTGTCCTCCTTTCCTCTTTGGTGCAAAGGGAGCAAGCGCAGGCGAGAGCATCAAGCAAAGGCATCCGTTTCGGTGCAACAAGACCAAGACCGTCGCAACGGCAGGAAGGAAGTCATTGTGGGGCCCAAGCCGGCGTCACCACCAGAGCCTTTGACAGGCGAGGACCAACTTTAGTCAGGATAAGTGTACTGGATGGTCCCCTTCAAAATGGCCAATTGTTGGTGCCCTTCCCGCTCAATATTTGGGAAGAGGCCCAGGGCCTTTGCCTATAAATAGGACTAGCCACCCACAAGGTAGAGGCATCAGCTGGAATCCAGCAGAAAGAGCGACTGAACTCCCCCTAGCAGTTCGTCGAACCATCCAAGAACAGACCCTCGCGAGGCTGTTCTTCCTTGTATTGTTCATCATCAGCCCAAGAGGCAATCCACCACACCATAAACTAGAGTAGGGTATTACACCATAATGGTGGCCCGAACTAGTATAAACCCTGTGTCTCTTGTGTTGTTCCTTTCATAGCATAGATACTAGCGAGGCGGCAAGGTGCAGGTAGGTAGAGGGCGAGATCTCTGCGCGCACCCCAGTGTTCGAACCTAGAGGGTCTGCCGGAACCCGAAATCCGACATTTGGCGCGCCAAGTAGGGGTGCACTGGAATCCACCTTCTGCCGCTTCGCGTCCCGTCGCATCGTCATCATCATGTCCGGCGACCAGGAAGGCAACCCTGATCCCTGGGCGGCCTGGCCCGCCCATGCAGAGCCGCTCGCCCCGGGCAACCCCATGCCACAGGCAGCTCGCGGTCCGCAGGGCGCTGCGGGCCGCGGGCGGCGCGGACAGGCAACGACAGCTCTCACACCGCGGCAGGCGCGGTCGGCGGAGAGGTCCTCCAACCACGCTGCGGCCACGATGCCGTACACCCGACGGGAGCAGGCGAACTCGAGGGCCGCGCTCACAGTGGCCCGAGAGCTACTGCAATGCAGGCTGCTGGAAGGCGGTCGCGATGTGCTGCTAGAGCTGGTGGCAGAGCTCCTGGGCTTCGCCGCCTTGGGGGCTCACCCCTTCTGCACCCAACTCCCACCTCAGGTCCAGGGTGGCCCGCGCGGAGGCTCCACGCATGCCTGCGCAGCCCCAAGCGGACTCCAAGGCCACCCCAACGCCGGCCAGGCCGTCAGCACCGGGCCAGCGGCGGCACTGCCTCCGCCCCTGGCCCGCGAAGAAGGACTCGCCACGACCCACGGCCCTAGTGGGCCGCCGTGCTACCACCCCCAGGTGGGCGCCTCAAGCAGAACTGCGTGGCACACGGAGCACTACGGCGCGTCCTTCGGGATGGCGGCCCTAGAAGAGTACGTGCCCCACATGATGGACCAAGGGCGCGCGCATGAGGACAAATAAGGCTCTCTCCTCGGCCCAAGCTGGGGGGACGAGGCACCAAAAGCTGTGCTCTTCCAGGAGCCCTGGGAAGGCCCCGTCAGCCACGCTAAAAGCAACGATTATCGGGTACCACTAATTCCTTAGGAGCAGGCATACGCTAACCATGGATCGCAGGAGGTACAGGTCGCCACAACGGGTGGCTGCCCCACTCCCGCAGCTTCCTACCCCTCAGGAGGAGGGCGCCAGGGGCTGCAGGAGAGGGGACGAGATCCGGCATCACCACCACGGCGTTCGGAGCAAGGTGTCCTCAGGAGGTAGGCCTCTGCTGGGGAGGTGCCTCAGGGCCTGCCCCTGGCAGAGGACCCGTGGTCATCGGGGGAACTACTAGCGACCGCTCTACCCCATCGGCGGCGTCCTGGTTTCCGGTCGTCATCGGTAGCACTAGGGTGTGGCGCAAGGCAGGGCCCTCGTCTGGCGATGTGAAGCAAAGCTGGTACCTGTGAAGAAGGCCCAGTGCCTGTGAAGCTCGCCACCCCGTGACACTCTCACGTAATAATGAGTGGGGCTGTACACGCCTCGGAGTCTCAGGGGCGCCGGCCTCAGGCCCTGGGCTTCCCTCCCACGCCCAGTGGCAGCACTTAGCTCCGCGCTGGTGAGAAGAGATCCAAGACTAGACTAGGTGTCGGACGCGGCCTTTTTCTGCTTTCATTGCTTTTCCCCTTGGCTGTCGTTTTCCCCCGTTGGATTTAAGTTGGATCTGAGCTCGAAGATTTGTGTGTGTTCGAAGAAGGGGTGTTTAGTCTCATTCGAGCAATCTCTCGCGTTCTGGTTACCACTTTCCCTCAGCTGCCTCCCCTCGTGAGCCCCTCGCGAGCCGGGTCAGGCCTAGCTTGCATGCAGCCCAGACTGCCGTCGTCGCGCCCTCTCAGGAGGTTTTCATTACAGGTTCGATGGGCTCGTTCAGGAGACGCTCGAGACACCACAGCCCTCCGCAGGCTAACTCGAGGCCCACACGGGTCGAAGGTAAACAAGCCAGCCAGCTCATCGCAAAGTCAGCCGCTTGGCGCAGGCGTACGGGTGATATCGCATCTACTAATACGTTGAATGCAAGTTTTTACACGAGGGGCTCCCCCTCCCAAAATGCTCTTACAACCTTCAGGGCAAGGCCCAAACTCTATCTACGCAGGGTAAGGAAGCAGGGACAACACGATGTCAGTCGGATAAATCCCCCAATGCATCCTCAGGGGCACCTCCTGAATCATTGCTGGCGTTGCTGGCCTCGCCATCGCTCTCCGCGTCGCCATCAGCGGCGTCAGGGCCGTTCACCACGTCGCCTTCGTTAGCAGCCACGACCACGCCGTCGTTATCAGAAGTGAAGGCCCTGACAAGGGCATCCACGTTGTCTTCCACCCAGTGCGCTAGGTCGCCCCGGACTGCCTGGGGTACTGGGGCGATGGCGGCATCAAAGTCGAAGTTGGGGTCCATGTTCCGAAGGTGGCTGAAGACACAAGAAAAGGCGTGCCTGAGCAGGGCGCGGCTCCTCTCCTCCACCAACCCGTTGGCTCTGACCGACTGCGCTTCCAACTGCGTCACCACGTCGGTGAAGAACTAAAGATTGCCAGCATAGTTGACTGTGTGGGGCCCGCCAACGGCCGCCTCGCAGATGTTACCCAAGGCTGTGTTGGCTCTCTCCCAGAGCATGGTGAGCATGGGGCCGTGCTCGTGCTCCAGGATCCACCACTGGCGTATCTCGTCCTCATTCTGCCACGCAACGGCCTCAGCCTCGTCCACCCGCTGGCGGAGAAGAAGCGCCTGGGTGCAGGAGGTAGTCAGCTCCTCCTGCGCCACGCCGAGGGCGGCCCAGGAAGCGTCGACCCGTCGTGTCACTTCCTCCAGCTTGGCCCTCAGGGCGGCGGTCCTGCCTTCAGCCTCGACCCGGATCAACCCCATCCTCTCCTCAAACTCGTGCTCAAGGTCCAAGCGGGTCGTCGCCACCCTGCGTTCAACCTCTTCCAGGGCTCGGGCCTCGCGCGCAGTGACGTCATCCTCCGCTTGCATCACCAAGCGTTCCCTCGTCTCCAGACGTTCAAGATTGCGTGCGCGCTCGGCAGCTTCCAGAGTCAGTGCCTCCTCACGCCTCTGGAGCTCTGCCTGGTCGACCGAAGCCACCTTCATCGACGCAAGAGCCATCTCACGCAGCTCCACCTGCTGCTCCAGGGAATGGCACCGGGCCTGGAGTTCCCGCGCCCGCTCCTCCACCGCCTCACGCCGCCGGTCAGCTTCTCGGGCCCCCTCGACGGCCCGGGAACGGGCCTCCCGAGAGGCCGCCAGCAACGCCTCGGCCTCCTCATTGTCGAGGTCACGCTGGTGGCGCGCAAGGGCGACAGCCGCCTTCAGCTTGCGCCTCTCTTCAGCCAGGCGCAGGCCCTCAGCCTCAAGGTGCGCGTTTTCATCAGCAAGCTCCTCACCAAGCCGGCTCACCGCGTCAGCCGCCCTCTGGAGAAACCCTTGGCGAAGAACACGACGCCCCCGGGCATGCTCGAGCATGTCTTTTGCGTCGTCATCCGCCCCAAGTAAGCGCGGGGGGCCATGAATCAGCACTCCCCCTCTAGGCAGGGGGCTGGGGGCTAGCGCCCTCGTGATGGTCGGGCGCGCCTTGCCAGAAGCCCGGCCTGGAGTCAGCCCATCCCCAAATGAAGAGTGCAGGGCCGACCTCAGCCAATCGCCATCCACGACCAGACACGAAGCCCAAGGGAGGCTGGCTATGCCCCGAGAAGGCTCGCGAAGGAGGGTCACGAGGCGCGCAGAGCCGCGATGCGCCACAGGATGGCTTCCCTCTCCGACCGGCCTCACCGCAAGGGCTCTGCTCGAGCTCAGAGCGCTCGAAGACGGTGGAGAAGGCGGAGCCTGGGGGGATGGCTCCTCAGCCATCTCCGTGAGCTTGGTAGGAAGGGCCCTGCAGAGCAAGGATCAGCCAAAGCAATGGGAGGATCAGGAGCTAGGAAAGGGGAAGGCTTACTCATCAATGGCGAAATACTTCCTGTGCTTCAGCAGGCGGCAAGGGTAATCGTCACCCAATGCCTCCCTTCTCTTCCGGAGAGCCTCGAAGTCCACGCGGAAGTGGCCCAGGAGTTGAGCGCAGGGGTCAGCCTGCAACGAGGAAGAAGCGTCAAGGTGCCCAGCATCGGGGGCGTCGTCCTGATGCACGCCACCAGTCGCCTCACCAAGAAGGGTAGCTGGGGCCCCAGGGGCCTCAACCACGGGCGCCGCGGGCAGCGTCTCAACACCTTCAGCCGCAGCAGTACGGGCCTCAGGAGCTGCCCCATCAGGAGTGC
Source organism: Triticum dicoccoides (assembly GCF_002162155.2). NCBI lineage: Eukaryota > Viridiplantae > Streptophyta > Magnoliopsida > Poales > Poaceae > Triticum > Triticum dicoccoides. Next base: position 455,558,981 of record NC_041381.1, on the reverse strand, counting down.
CGCCTGGCGTCGTCACCCCGGCAGGGGCCCCCTCAGCCTTCGGCGGCCCATGCCTCCCTGCTCTGCCACTCGAGGAACGACTGCCGTGGGTGACTGGAAGGGCAGTCACCACCACTGGGTTCTCGCGAGGCCCCGTGAGGCCAGCGGGGCGTAGCGCCCATTCGTCGAAGCCGGGCATCTGATTCACAAAGTCGCCCCTGTTCGAGCAAAGGTACAGCAAAGCCCCCTCTTGCCAGACGCTACCGGGGGAAGGGTCCCCAGTCAAGACCAAGAGCACCTTCCTCAGCGCTTCGGGCATCAGGTCCTCCTCCTGGAGCCTCATGCGATCTTCACGACCGCTGAAGGCCCACATTCGGCGGGAGTGGCGCTGGAGAGGAGCAATGCAGCATAGCAGGAACTCCTTCACCATCCTGGGCGCCGTCACACCGAGTGCCCTCAAGAACGCGAAGAGACGCCAGACAAAGATGAGCCGGGGGCTCGTGAGCGTCTCCTGGCCCCATCCTGAATTGGGGGCAGTGGGCGACGTTGGCTCCGAAAGCAGGGGGCTGGGCACCCCTACATCCACGTACAGCCACCGCTCACGGAACCCAGGCGCGGGCAAAGGAAGGCTGAAATCAATCCCTGAGGCCGTTGTTTCTGGTGCGGCAATGAAGCTCACGCACCCCGAGCATTGGGTGGGGTTGATGAGGCGCAGAGAGAAGAAGTGTCGCAGCAAGGCAACCGAAGGAGGGATGCCCATCATTGCCTCACAGACGAAGGCGAAGACGGCAAGAAGAGTAATGGATTCAGGACCCAAATGCATCATATGGATCTGGTAATGGGAAAGCACAGCATTGAAGAAATTGGAAAAGAGGGGAACCAATCCCGCCCGCAGGGCGTCGGCAAAGTACCGGACCTCGCTGACTACTCTATCGATGGAGAAGTGGGACGCGGGCCAAGCCGTCGTCCTCCCGCACTCATTGAAGATAGTGGCTAGAGCAGAGCTGACCTTGCCCAAGCCTTCTTGGTTGAGTATGATCGACCGATCGACGGCGGGAGCCACCGACGACGGTGAGCGAGGCAGAGGCACCGGGTTCTTCCCTTTTCCCTTCTTCATCGGAGCCATGGCAATGGGAAGAGGGAGGATTCGAGATTGGATTGGAAGCAGAGACTGGAGCTCGAGAGGAGGAAGAGCAGGGGACGGTCGAGTAGCAAAAATAGGAACGACTGTGTGCAACCACGGGTCCGTCTATCTGGGCGCAAAGTAAGGAGGCATGGGGGAACAGGGCTGCCCACGTCCAATCAACCGCCACGCGGCGCCCGAGGCCGCAGGCTGTTAGGGCCCGCGGCGCTTCGCACTTTCCCCTTTGCTTCTCTACTCAGCCAAGTCCAAGCGCGCCTTGGGCCCGGGGGCTACTGTCGGCGTTCTGGGAACGGGGGTCCCCAGACTTGCCTGCCTGCGGCCTGCGGCGTGGCTCAAGGGGTGGCCCAGCACGGCCCACCTTCATCAGCACGAGCTCAAGACCCTCGTGAGGGGCCAAGCCTCGCGGGGTGGACGACAGGGAGCTTCCTCAGGCACGGCCTCGTCAGGATGGCTCGCGAGGAGGCGGAGAGATCAAGGCGGGGTACCTCACGAGGTGCCCATGATGCAAGCCATGACGACCAAGGGCGCCAGGCGGGCGCCAGCCCGCGCAGTGTCCTCCTTTCCTCTTTGGTGCAAAGGGAGCAAGCGCAGGCGAGAGCATCAAGCAAAGGCATCCGTTTTGGTGCAACAAGACCAAGACAGTCGCAACGGCAGGAAGGAAGTCATTGTGGGGCCCAAGCCGGTGTCACCACCAGAGCCTTTGACAGGCGAGGACCAACCTTAGTCAGGATAAGTGTACTGGATGTTCCCCTTCAAAATGGCCAATTGTTGGCGCCCTTCCCGCTCAATATTTGGGAAGAGGCCCAGGGCCTTTGCCTATAAATAGGACTAGCCACCCACAAGGTAGAGGCATCAGCTGGAAACCAGCAGAAAGAGCGACTGAACTCCCCCTAGCAGTTCATCGCACCATCCAAGAACAGACCCTCGCGAGGCTGTTCTTCCTTGTATTGTTCATCATCAGCCCAAGAGGCAATCCACCACACCACAAACTAGAGTAGGGTATTACACCACAATGGTGGCTCGAACTAGTATAAACCCTGTGTCTCTTGTGTTGTTCCTTTCATAGCTTAGATACTAGCGAGGCGGCGAGGTGCAGGTAGGTAGAGGGCGAGATCTCCGCGTGCACCCCAGTGTTCGAACCTAGAGGGTCTGCCGGAACCCGAAATCCGACAGTCCGGATCCGGAGCAGGAGGCAAATGGATGGCCTCTACCATCCAGGAGGGGGACATCAAGAGGCTCCGGGAGACAGGGTACCTGGCCAAGAAGATCGGCCACCGTCTCCCACCGGCGGGATAGGTCGTCCCTACTCCGGAGCCTCACGAGAGAGTCATGTTTCTTCCCCATTTTGTCCGCGGGCTCGGGTTCCCCCTTCATCCATTTGTTCACGGAGTCATGTATCATTATGGGATTGATTTTCATGATCTTTCCCCCAATTCTTTTCTCAATATCTCAATGTTCATCGTCGTGTGTGAGGCTTTTCTCCGGATTTCACCTCACTTCGGCCTGTGGCTGAAGATTTTTAATGTGAAGCCCAAGGTGGTGAGTGGCGAGCACGCAGAGTGCGGCGGTGCCATGGTGAGAAAGATGCCTAAGGTCGTTTGGCCGATGGGTGCCTTCAATGACTCTGTCAAGGAGTGGCAGCAGCGATGGTTCTATATCACCGAACCGCACGGCAAAAAGTGGGCTGCAGCTCCCGAGTTCAGATTCGGAGCCCCCTACAGCTCACGTCCTGGCCCAAGAAGGGCCCGAACTGGTCCTCGTCCGATGAGCTGTTATTGCTCCAGACACGCGTCCAGAGTGTGGTCGACAAGGACGTCAAGCTCGTCGACGTAGTCCAGGTGATGTTAGTTCGCCTGGTTCTCCCTTGCCAGCGTCGAGCCTGTAATATGTGGGAGTACAACCCAACCCAGCACCAAACCCTCCAGGAGCTTTATGATTCCTCCCACAAGGATATCTGAAGGTGTTCTTTAAGTCCGCCAAGTCATGGCCGGGCTCCGCCGAGGACCGTGGGTATCAATTATCCCATTCTGCGAGCCCGGTAAGTTATAGCTACGCTCTGTCTATCCATGCTTCAGTCGGCATGTCCAGAGGGAGACATTTTTATCATGCCTTATCATGACCCCAGGGATGGATAAAAAAGGTGGAGCGGATACAATGTCCGGCCCCGCTGCCGGAGGAACCGGCCGGACCTCTTCTGACAAAGATGCTGGTCCCCGCGCCTTACAAGGCGCCAAAGAAAGAGGCCTCCAAGAAGGTCAAAAAGACCCGGAGTGGCCTCCGTCGCCACGAGGCTTCGGACGAAAAATCCAAAGACTCCGGCGATGGTCCTTCTTCCGAAGACGAAGAGGAGGAAGCAGAAGAGGACGAGCCTCACTCTGGAGGTGGGAAGGAAAGGTCGGCTTCCCCGTCCCTGGAGGCCGGATCGCCCAAGAGGGGGAGAGGTTCCCTCCTAGAGGCATCCACCACGGCTACCGATAACAGCCCGGAGTGGGATCCCAGGGCCCAGCCCCTGGGAAAGTCATAAGTATCCGACATCCGAACACGCATATGCGTCCAGGGTCGTTTTTGGGTACAGTAGTTTTAACTGTTGCCATATGTTATACAGCCCGAAGAGGTCTCGCGCCGGACAGTCCTCATCGGAGGATTCGCTGAGCTCAGACGCTTTGGCGAGCGAGACGCCTCCAGAGGCCCCTTCCCCGAAGTCCAGGCGCGACACCGAGGTGTCATCTCAACGAGGCCCGGACCAAGGGAGGCATGTTTCTGGGGCCGGACACACGGGGGCGGCGACCTCCCGGCATGTCGATGGTGGGGGCGATCTCGGGTTCAGACCACAGCCGGACAAGGTCCTGGAGACCTCTAAGGCTCCAGGATCGGGCGAGCAGCCACCCTCGATGGTGGGAGGCTTGCCTACTCCGCCGGCGACCTCTGTCCAAGCAGAGCTGCCTGGCGGTCTATCGACAGCGTTAAAGAGCGCGTCTATCGTTGATGAACATCGGACCCTCATGGTTGCGGTGATTGAAAAGATTCAGTCCGCCGAGAGCGGGCTGAATGAGTCCTGTCTTGGCCTTATAAAGGCCTTTGAGGTATGTTTTCTAAGAAACTTTTGAGGAATCGTCATAGTATGAGTAGTATCCCCTGATACACTGTCCGGCGAAAGAGAGAAAGAGCCGGACAGGGGATCAAACCCTCTGCTTTTGTAGGAGCCTTTGTGAATGATGTATAACCCTTTATGTGAAAACAGGCGTCTGCAGAGAAGACGGCCGCTCATAGTGCGGAAGTGTCCAGACTGAAGCATAGCCTGGAGCGGGCCGAAGAAGAACTTGGCCGTGTAAAGAAGCAATTGGAGGACAAGCAAGGTATGTTGAAACATTGTATTTAATTCGGCACGAATGAGTAATTGTGCCTAGTGAAAAGTATTTTGTACTGTATGCTCTAGGAGCGAGTGCCGAGTATGAGGCACTGAAGAAGGCTGTGGCTGACGCTAACGAGAAGGCTGCCGCTGAACATGTGCTTCGTGAGAAACACGAGGCCAGAGTCATCGCAGATGAGCGAGAGCTCCAAGAAGCTGTGAAGAAAAGCGAGGGCTTGGAGCAGAGTTTAGTAGGAAAAGAATCCGAACTCGGCCAAGCTCTCCAAGCCGCGAAAGATGCTCAGGAAGAAGCCTGAGGTGCTGTGCGGGACATCCAGGAGGCCTGTAAGGTTGCGGCTGGTAAGGCCTGTTGTATTCATGGCCATTTTTACATGATCATAGGGAGAACTCTAAGCGGCGAGCTGAATTCTTGTTTTTCCAGGGGCATTTGCGGATCTGCCTCGCAGTATATCAGATGCGGCCCAATTCTACCGAACCAAGGAGAAGAAGTCTGCGGGGAGGGATTTTTGGTCGCAGTATTTGGCGTCGAACTATTCGGTGCCCTTTATTGATCAGCTGAAGCAGCAGGTCGCACTACACCAGGCGGCCGAACTAGCCATGAAGGACTTGGTTGTCCGGTTGTGGCCCGCGGAGCCGATCCCGAGCAGTTACTTCGGACTCGTGAAGAGGATTTTGGGCGCATGTCCTCGACTTGATGCTATTAAGCGATCAGTCTATATAGAGGGTGCGTGCATGGCGTTTGCCCGTGCGAAAGTGCATTGGGGGAAGCTCGATGTGGAGAAGCTGGTGACTGAGGGGCCGCCAGAGGGTAAGGAGCACCGCAAGCCCGAGTTGTACTATGAAGGTGTACTGAAGGGAGCACGCATTGTGGCGGATAAGTGTACCAAAGACATTATATTTCCCTGAGGGCACTCATGTCGTTCTTTGTAATATGGGATAATGGCACTTTTATTATTTATTAACTGTTTTGTTTGAACATTTGTTCTTCCTGTGCGGCTTTTTAGTGTATGTAAATCCTGAGAGTTGGCCATTCGTCGCCTTCAGCCCCCACGAAAGAAATATGGGGGTGTTCGGGCATACCTGAACACGCTTTATCCCATGGCTAGGTCCTTTTAAGGAGGTGTACCTCACCACGAACCAGGCAATCAGACTATAGGGCTTTACCACTCTCACTTAGCCATAGGAACTCGAGTATGGTCGGCGCAGCCCCTAGTGTTCGGAAGATCGTACTGGGGGCTCTATTGTCGCCTGATCGGAAGACCGATCCCTCGCACTCTGCATTTATAATGGCGTTATGCGGCATAAATCTTTAAGGATTTTACAACCTCTCGAACAACTGACCAGCTCTCACTATATCATGACAGTCGGTTTTCGGCTTTCTCTACTGAGGTGCTCGTCCGGCAGAACCGGGACACAATCGCAGTAGTTCTCCCAGCGCTACCTTAGCCGATGGGGCGGAACGTAAGGTACCAAAGCATGGGAGCCGGGCAAACCCAACCAATGACCCAAGACATGATACGGAGCTGATGCATATAATGCTATAAGTTCGGGGTGCCGAGCGACCAAAAAGGTGGTCGGGCTTTTATTGCCATACTGTGAAGCCCCTGGCATAATCGGGCATGACACAAGGCGTGGGTGTCATTTTTGACAAAAAGGCGTCGTTGAGAAACGACAGCTAGTAAGTGTTATTTAAATCTACGCATTGTAGTAGGATAATATGTCTATGCATATGAGTACGATTTATGATTATGAAAAGAGGTGTGTTTGGCGGAACCTGTCATGGCCGGACTGGCGGGGGCTGTGAGTGGATCTGAAGTGAATCATGACTGCCTTCTTTAGGGGGGGGGTCGCTTACGTGTTCCTGCCCTTGTGTGTCCGGGCCGATTCACCGTCGCCAATCCTGTTCTGCGTCAAAGTTCGTTTGTAAAAGCAAATACTTGAGGGCAGTGATACGTCCATTTTGCATCATGCTTTGATATCAATATTTATTGCATTATGGGCTGTTATTTCACGCTATGTCACAATACTTATGGCTATTCTCTCTTATTTTACAAGGTTTACATGAAGAGGGAGAATGCCGGCAGCTGGAATTCTGGGCTGGAAAAGGAGCAAATATTAGAGACATATTCTGCGCAACTCCAAAAGTCCTGAAACTCCACGGAATATTTTAAATAAAATAAAGAAAAATCATCGCCAAAGATGAAGGCCATGGGGCCCACACCCTGCTCATGAGGGTGCCCCCCCCTCGGGGCGCGCCCCCCTACCTCGTGGGCCCCCTGGTGGCTCTCCGACGCCCATCTTCTATATGAAGTCTTTCGATGAGAAAAAATATAAAGCAACCTTTCGGGACGAGACTCCGCCGCCACGACGCGGAACCTTGGCGGAACCAATCTAGGGCTCCGGTAGAGCTGTTCTGTCGGGGACACTTCCCTCCAGGAGGGGGAAATCATCACCATCGTCATCACCAATGCTCCTCTCATCGGGAGAGGGAAATCTCCATCAACATCTTCACCAGCACCATCTCATCTCCAAACCCTAGTTCATCTCTTGTATCCAATTCTTGTCTCCAAGTCCGGGATTGGTGCTAGTAGGTTGCTAGTAGTGTTGATTACTCCTTGTAGTTGATGCTAGTTGGTTTATTTGGTGGAAGATCATATGTTCAGATCCTTTATGCATATTATTACCCCTCTGATTATGAACATGAATATGCTTTGTGAGTAGTTACGTTTGTTCCTGAGGACAAGTGAGAAGTCTTGCTATTAGTAGTCATGTGAATTTGGTATTCGTTCGATATTTTGATGAGATGTATGTTGTCTAACCTCTAGTGGTGTTATGTGAATGTCGACTACATAACACTTCACCATTATTTGGGCCTAGAGGAAGGCATTGGCAAGTAATAAGTATATGATGGGTTGCTAGAGTGATAGAAGCTTAAACCCTAGTTTATGCGTTGCTTCGTAAGGGGCTGGTTTGGATCCATATGTTTCATGCTATGGTTAGGTTTACCTTAATACTTTTGTTGTAGTTGCGGATGCTTGCAATAGAGGTTAATCATAAGTGGGATGCTTGTTCAAGTAAGAACATCACCCAAGCACCGGTCCACCCACATATCAAATTATCAAAGTACCGAACGCGAATCATATGAGCGTGATGAAAACTAGCTTGATGATATTCCCATGTGTCCTTGGGAGCGCTTTTCCTATTATAAGAGTTTGTACAGGCTTGTCCTTTGCTACAAAAAGGATTGGGCCACCTTGCTGCACTTTATTTACTTTTTTTATTTGTTACTTGTTACAATTTATCTTATCACAAAACTATCTGTTGCCACTTATTTCAGTACTTGCAGAGAATACCTTGCTGAAAATCGCTTATCATTTCCTTCTACTCCTCGTTGGGTTCGACACTCTTACTTATTGAAAGGACTATGATAGATCCCCTATACTTGTGGGTCATCAAGTCTCTTTTCTGGCGCCGTTGCCGGGGAGTGAAGCGCTTTTGGTAGGTGGAATTTGGTAAGGAAAAATTTATATAGTGTGCTGAAATTTTCTGTCACTTGTTACTATGGAAAGTAATTCTCTGAGGGGCTTGTTCGGGGTATCTTCACCCCGTACAGTAGAGCAAAGAGTTGCTCCTCAACCTACTCAACCTACTGAACCTATTGAAAATGAAACTCCTTTTGAAATTCCTTCGGGTATGATGGAAAAACTGCTAGCTAACACTTTTACAGGAGATGGAACAAAGCATCATGATGAACATCTATGCTATGTGGATGAAGTTTGTGGACTCTTTAAGCTTGCAGGTATACCCGATGATGTTTTTAAGAAGAAGGCTTTCCCTTTATCTTTGAATGGAGACGCATTGGTACGGTACAGGCTATGTGATGATATGAGATCATGGAATTATAAAAGATTGAAATTGGAATTTCATCAAAAGTATTACCCTATGCATCTTGTTCATCGTGATCACAATTATATATATAATTTTTGGCCTCGCGAAGGAGAAAGCATCCCTCAAGCTGGGGGGTGGGAGGCTTAAATCAATGTTATATTCATGCCCCAATCATGAGCTCTCAAGAGAAGTAATTATGCAAAGTTTTTATGCTCGGCTTTCTGATTACAATCGCACCATGCTCGATACTTCTCGTGCTGGCTCTTTTATGATGAAGACTATTGAATTTGGATGGAATTTATTGGATAGAATTAAACGCAACTCTGAAGATTGGGACCTGGACGAAGGTAAGGAGTCAGGTATGACACCTAAGTTTGATTGTGTTAAATCTTTTATGGATACTAATATTTTCCATAAGTTTAGCACTAAATATGGACTTGACTCTGAGATAGTAGCTTCTTTCTGTGAATCCTTTGCTACTTATGTTGATCTCCCCAAGGAAAAGTGGTTTAAATATCATCCTCCAATAGAAGTAAAAGTAGTTGCACCTATTAAAGTTGAAGAAAAGACTGTCACTTATAATGATCCTATTGTTCCCACTTCTTATGTTGAGAAACCACCTTTCCCTGTTAGAATGAAGGATCATGCTAAAGCTGCAACTGTTGTTCGTAAAAGCAATACTAGAAGTTATACACCTACTGAGCAAGTCAAAGTAGAACCCAATATTGCTATTGTTAAAGATCTCTTGTCGGATAATATTGATGGGCATGTTATTCAATTCTGTGGTGAAACTGACAGAATTGCTAAACCTTGTGATAGAGATAAACATAGACCTGTGGTAGGCGTGCCTGTTATTTCTGTTAAAATAGGAGATCATTATTATCATGGCTTATGTGATATGGGTGCTAGTGCTAGTGTAATACCAATTGACTTATACAGAGAAATTATGCATGATATTGCACCAGCTGAGTTAGAAGATATTGATGTTACAATTAAACTTGCCAATAGAGATACTATATCTGCAATGGGAATTGTTAGAGATGTTGAAGTCTTGTGTGGAAAAACCAAATATCCCGCTGATTTTCTTGTTCTTGGTTCCCCACAAGATAGCTTTTGTCCCATTATATTTGGTAGACCCTTCTTGAGTACTGTTAATGCTAGGATAGACTGCAAAAAGAATGTTGTTACTATTGGCTTGGATGATATGGTTCATGAGTTTAATTTCACTAAATTTAGTAAACAACATCGTGAGGAAGAATCGCCTAGTAAGGATGAAATTATTGGTCTTGCTTCTATTGCCGTACCTCCTAGTGATCCTTTAGAACAATATTTGCTAGACCATGAAAATGATATGTTCATGAATGAAAGAAGGGAAATAGATGAGGTATTCTTTAAACAGGAACCTATTCCGCAACACAATTTTCCTGTTGAAATTCTAGGGGATCCTCCTCCACCCAAGGGTGATCCCGTGTTTGAGCTTAAACCGTTTCCTGATAATCTAAAATATGCTTATATTGATAAAAAGAAAATATATCATGTTATTATCAGTGCTAACCTTTCAGAGCATGAAGAAGAAAGATTATTGAAAACTCTGAAGAAGCACCGTGTCGCTATTGGATATACTCTTGATGATCTTAAGGGCATTAGTCCCACTCTATGTCAACATAAAATAAATTTGGAAGCGGATGCCAAACCAGTTTGTGATCCTCAACAATGTTTGAATCCTAAAATTAAAGAAGTGGTAAGAAAAGAAATAATCAAGCTTCTGGAGGCAGGTATAATTTATCCCGTTGCTGATAGTCAGTGGGTAAGTCATGTCCATTGTGTCCCTAAGAAGGGAGGTATTACTGTTGTCCCTAATGATAAAGATGAATTGATTCCGCAAAGAATTATCACAGGTTATAGGATGGTAATTGATTTCCGCAAATTAAATAAGGCTACTAAGAAAGATCATTACCTCTTACCTTTTATTGATCAAATTCTAGAAAGATTATGCAAACATACACATTATTGCTTTCTAGATGGTTATTCTGGTTTCTCTCAAATACCTGTGTCAGCTAAAGATCAATCAAATACTACTTTTACATGCCCTTTTGGTACTTTTGCTTATAGATGTATGCCTTTTGATTTATGTAATGCACCTGCTACCTTTCAAAGATGCATGATGGCTATATTCTCTGACTTTTGCGATTTTTTTTTGAGGTTTTCATGGACGATTTTTCCGTCTATGGTTCCTCTTTTGATGATTGCTTGAGCAATCTTGCTTGAGTTTTGCAGAGATGTGAAGAAACTAATCTTGTCTTGAATTGGGAAAGTGTCACTTTATGGTTAATGAAGGTATTGTCTTGGGGCACAAAGTTTCTGAAAGAGGTATTAAAGTTGATAAAGCCAAGGTTGATGCTATTGAAAAGATGCCATGTCCCAAGGACATCAAAGGTATAAGAAGTTTCCTTGGTCACGCCGGATTTTATAGGAGGTTCATTAAGGACTTCTCAAAAATTTCTCGGCCTCTGACTAATTTATTACAAAAAGATGTACCATTTGTCTTTGATAATGATTGTGTAGAAGCATTTGAAATACTTAAGAAAGCATTAGTCTCTGCACCTGTTGTTCAGCCACCTGATTGGAATTTACCCTTTGAAATTATGTGTGATGCTAGTGATTATGCTGTAGGTGCTGTTCTAGGCCAAAGAGTTGATAAAAAATTAAATGTTATCCATTATGCTAGTAAGACTCTAGACAATGCTCAAAGAAATTATGCTACTACCGAAAAGGAACTTTTAGCAGTTGTGTTTGCATGTGATAAGTTTAGACCTTATATTGTTGATTCTAAAGTAACTATTCACACTGATCATGCTGCTATTAAATATATTATGGAAAAAAGATGCAAAACCTAGACTCATTATATGGGTTCTCTTGCTACAAGAATTTGATTTGCATATTGTTGATAGAAAAGGAGCTGAGAACCCCGTTGCAGACAACTTATCTAGGTTAGAGAATGTTCTTGATGACCCACTACCTATTGATGATAGCTTTCCTGATGAACAATTAAATGTCATAAGCACATCTCGTAGCACTCCTTGGTATGTTGATTATGCTAATTATATTGTTGCCAAATTTATACCACCTAGCTTCACATACCAACAAAAGAAAAAGTTTTTCTATGATCTACGACATTACTTTTGGGATGACCCACATCTTTATAAAGAAGGAGTAGATGGTGTCATTAAATGTTGTGTACCTGAGCATGAACAGGAACAGATCATACGCAAGTGTCACTCCGAAGCTTATGGAGGACACCACGCTGGAGATAGAACTGCACATAAGGTATTGCAATCTGGTTTTTATTGGCCTACTCTCTTCAAGGATGCCCGTAAGTTTGTTTTGTCTTGCGAAGAATGTCAAAGAATTGGTAATATTAGTAGACGTCAAGAAATGCCTATGAATTATTCACTTGTTATTGAACCATTTGATGTTTGGGGCTTTGATTATATGGGACCTTTTCCCGCCTCTAATGGATATACACATATTTTGGTTGTTGTTGATTACGTTACTAAGTGGGTAGAAGCTATTCCAACTAGTAGTGCTGATCATAACACCTCTATTAAAATGCTTAAGGAAGTTATTTTTCCGAGGTTTGGAGTCCGTAGATATCCTATGACTGATGGTGGTTCACATTTTATTCACGGTGCTTTCTGTAAAATGCTTGCTAAATATGATGTTAATCATAGAATTGCATCTCCTTATCACCCGCAGTCTAGTGGTCAAGTAGAATTGAGCAATACAGAGCTCAAATTAATTTTGCGCAGTCTAGTGGTCAAGTAGAATTGAGCAATAGAGAGCTCAAATTAATATTGCAAAAGACTGTTAATAGGTCTAGAAAGAATTGATCCAAGAAACTGGATGACGCATTATGGGCCTATAGAACTGCATATAAGAATCCTATGGGTATGTCTCCGTATAAAATGGTTTATGGAAAAGCATGTCATTTACCTCTCGAACTAGAACATAAGGCATATTGGGCTATTAAAGAGCTCAACTATGATTTCAAACTTGCTGGTGAGAAGAGGTTATTTGATATTAGCTCACTTGATGAATGGAGAACCCAAGCTTATGAAAATGCCAAGTTGTTTAAAGAAAAAGTTAAAAGATGGCATGACAAAAGGATACAAAAGCGTGAGTTTAATGTAGGTGATTGTGTATTGCTATACAACTCTCGTTTAAGATTTTTTGCAGGAAAACTTCTCTCCAAATGGGAAGGTCCCTACGTTATCGAGGAGGTCTATCGTTCCGGTGCCATAAAAATCAACAACTTCGAAGGCACAAATTCGAAGATGGTAAACGGTCAAAGGATCAAACACTATATCTCAGGTAATCCTATAAATGTTGAAACCAATATTATTGAAACCGTAACCCCGGAGGAATACATAAGGGACACTTTCCAGCCCGTTTCAGACTCCGAAAAGGAATAGGTATGTGGTACGGTAAGTAAACCGACTCCAAATTTTTTTTAAGGCAATATTTCTCCATTTTGGAATATTTAGAAAAATAGAAAAATAAGTGGCAGTCCGGGAAGGACACGAGGCCTTCACGAGTGTGGAGGGCGCGCCCTACCCCTTGGGCGTGCCCCCCTACCTCGTGAGCACCTCATGTGCCCTCCGGACTCCGTTTTCTTGCACGATACGTATTTTGGTCGGTAAAAATTCATTTTATATACTCACGAAGGTTTTGACTCCCGTATCACGCAAATATCCCTTGTTCTTGTTTCGAGCTATTTTTCTGACAGGTCTAGATCATCATGACGACCCCAAGTGCTTCCAAGGACAAGTTCTTCGAGAAGGTTATCAACGCTTACCTCGCAAAGGTGCTGCGGCACCCTCAAACTATTGAGATGCGTGATGGGTTGCTGCACATCCGTGATATTGAGGGACCAAAGGGAACCGGAAGCGTGGAGTCAAGGCTCTAAGCAATGGAGCAACAAGTTTTCAAGTGCCAGGGGATGGTGGAGCGTGGAATCAACGCTAGCCACAAGATGCTCGCGGAGTTCACCAACAACTACGAGCCATATGCCAAGAACACCGAGGAGGCCATCTTCAAGCTACATGAGAAGATCGAGCACCTCCAAGCCCAAATCTATGATCTGCAAAACCAAAACTATGAGTATGAATATAGATTTCCAAAGGATGAGTTTGGCTGCAGATTTGAGGATTCCGGAGACTCGATCATCCTTCTATGATGGTGAGCCTATGCCATGGAAGGTGGACGACAAGCTTGCATCATCAACAACACCTCCACGGTCAACAACAAAGAAGGAGACATAATCACATGGGTATGGGCACTCCCCTTGGCGACTACCAAGCTTGGGGGAGGTGCCCCGGTATCGTATCACCATCACAACTCCTATCTTTACCATTTTTCTTAGTTCGATCTATTTAGTAGCATCTTGATTTAGTAGAATAAAGTCATGGCATGATCTAGTTTTGAGTTTTCCTTTATGATCCTTCTTTGTAATTGAGTCCGTGAACTATATAATAAAGATTAGTGTTGAGTCAAGGGCTTGATTATTTTGCCATGATCTTGGGTGAATAGAAGAAAAAGAATAAAAAGAATCAAAGAGTTCATGTTTATCTTATTGAAAGTAATGACTTCACATAGAAAAGAGTATGATGATTAAAAGTTGTTGGGAGTTGGCAAATATAGTTTTGGTCATCATTGCAATTAATAGGAAGTAATAAGGAAAGAGAGGTTTCACATATAGATATATTATCATTGACATCTTTTATGATTGGGAGCACTCATTAAAATATGACATGCTAAAGAGTTGAGGTTGGACAAGGAAGACAACATAATGAGTTATGTTTTCTTACATCTGAGATAAAGTATGTTGTCATGGATCCTCTAACGTGTTGAGCTTGCCTTTCCCCCTCATGCTAGCCAAATTCTCAGCACCAAGTAGAAATACTACTTGTGCTTCCAAATACCCTTAAACCAGTTTTGCCATGAGAGTCCACCATATCTACCTATGGATTGAGTAAGATCCTTCAAGTAAGTTGTCATCGGTGCAAGCAATAAAAATTGCTCTCTAAATATGCATGACTTATTGGTGCGGAGAAAATAAGCTTTGTACGAACTTGTTGTGGACGTAATAAAAGCGACGGACTGCATAATAAAGGTCCACATACAAGGGGCAATATAAAGTGATGTTCTTTTGTATTAAGATTTTGTGCATCAACCCTAAATGTGCATTACAACCTCTGCTTCCCTCTGTGAAGGGCCTATCTTTTATTATTACCCTCTACCTTATGCAAGAGTCACGGATCTTCACCTTTCCTTTTTCATTTTATCCTTTGGCAAGCTCAGCATGTTGGAAAGAGTATGATATATATATATATATATATATATATATATATATATATATATATATATATATATATATATATATATATATATATATATATATATAATTGGATGTAGGGGAGCATGAATTATTATTGTTGACATTACCCTTGAGGTAAAAGGTTGTGGGGCAAAACTAAAAGCCCCTATCTTTCTCTGTGTCCGATTAAAACTCCGTAACCACAAGTATTGCGTGAGTGTTAGCAATTATGAAGGACTAAGTGATAGTTGAGTATGTGGACTTGCTTTTAAGCTCTGACATAGACTCTTTCCGATGTTATGATAAATTGCAATTGCTTCAATGACTGAGGTTATAATTTGTTGGTGCTCAATAAGGTTTCTGATTCATACTTTTGCTTTGTGAACAGATCATCACTTGAACATAAGTAATCAAATGACAAAATCTATATATGTTGCTGTTATGGAAATAATCATGATGCCTTCATGTCCGTATTTTATTTTTTATTGACGCCTCTACCTCTAAACATGAGGACATATTTATTGTTATCGGCTTTTCGCTTGAGGACAAGCAAGGTCTAAGCTTGGGGGAGTTGATACGTCCATTTTGCATCATGCTTTTATATCAATATTTATTGCATTATGGGCTATTATTTCACGTTATGTCACAATACTTATGGCTATTCTCTCTTATTTTACAAGGTTTACATGAAGAGGGAGAATGCCGGCAGCTGGAATTCTGGGCTGGAAAAGGAGCAAATATTAGAGACCTATTCTGCGCAACTCCAAAAGTCCTGAAACTCCACGGAATATTTTAAAATAAATAAAGAAAAATTGTCGCCAAATATGAAGGCCAGGGGCCCCACACCCTACTCACGAGGGTGGGGGCGCGCCCCCTACCTCGTGGGCCCCTTGGTGTCTCTCCGACACCCATCTTCTCCTATATGAAGTCTTTCAATGAGAAAAAAAAAGAAAGCAACCTTTCGGGACGAGACTCCACCGCCACGAGGCGGAACCTTGGTGGAACCAATCTAGGGCTCTAGCAGAGCTGTTCTGCCGGGGACACTTCCCTCCGGAAGGGGGAAATCATCACCATCGTCATCACCAACGCTCCTCTCATCGGGAGAGGGCAATCTCCATCAACATCTTCACCAGCACCATCTCATCTCCAAACCCTAGTTCATCTCTTGTATCCAATTCTTGTCTCCAAGTCCGGGATTTGTGCTAGTAGGTTGCTAGTAGTGTTGATTACTCCTTGTAGTTGATGCTAGTTGGTTTGTTTGGTGGAAGATCATATGTTCAGATCCCTTATGCATATTATTATCCCTTTGATTATGAACATGAATATGCTTTGTGAGTAGTTACGTTTGTTCCTGAGGACAAGGGAGAAGTCTTGCTATTAGTAGTCATGTGAATTTGGTATTCGTTCGATATTTTGATGAGATGTATGTTGTCTAACCTCTAGTGGTGTTCTGTGAACGTCGACTACATAACACTTCACCATTATTTGGGCCTAGAGGAAGGCATTGGGAAGTAATAAGTAGATGATGGGTTGCTAGAGTGACAGAAGCTTAAACCCTAGTTTATGCGTTGCTTCGTAAGGGGCTGATTTGGATCCATATGTTTCATGCTATGGTTAGGTTTACCTTAATACTTTTGTTGTAGTTGCGGATGCTTGCAATAGAGGTTAATCATAAGTGGGATGCTTGTTCAAGTAAGAATAGCACCCAAGCACCGGTCCACCCACATATCAAATTATCAAAGTACCGAACGCGAATCATATGAGCGTGATGAAAACTAGCTTGACGATATTCCTATGTGTCCTCGGGAGCGCTTTTCCTATTATAAGAGTTTGTCCAGGCTAGTCCTTTGCTACAAAAAGGATTGGGCCACCTTACTGCACTTTATTTACTTTTGTTATTTGTTACTCGTTACAATTTATCTTATCACAAAACTATTTGTTGCCACTTATTTCAGTACTTGCAGAGAATACCTTGCTGAAAACCGCTTATCATTTCCTTCTGCTCCTCGTTGGGTTCGACACTCTTACTTATCGAAAGGACTACGATAGATCCCCTATACTTGTGGGTCATCAGGTAGCTAAACGTCCTCTTGTGGTTGGTCCAAGGGTTCCTGATCGGAACCTGGTTAGCCCAGCCGTTATACCATGAAGTAGCACGGACTCCTCCGTTGGTGTACGGATAGTTGGCTGTTATATCAAAAAAATTGATAGGCAGGCACAACTCGTTACTCCGGTCAGCGGTATGATTTCCGCTCTGAAGGCGGGGTTCGGCCTTGCCCGTAGGTGTGGTTGTATCGCATGGGGTTGGCCTAATGGTTTACCACGTGGAATCTAGTCAACGTGGTTCGTCCCGTTAACATATGGTAAATTGCCGTATGAGGGGAAGGTGCCAAAGAATTATTCTTTGGCGTGGCATTTTTTGGTGATCCGAATACAACCGTTAGAATGGTGGGCCAATAAAACTTTGGCTTTTTCACCTGGCATCTTTTAGAAGATGTTATTTGTGGATTCATATCCACGGGGGCTCTATGTGAGATGGAGCCCCCAGACTACTAGGTCTAGAGGTACTGCAATTAAATTGTTGTGTTTGATATTGTCCGGACGGTTGATGTGATTGGGGGAGATCGACCATACTTTTATGATCTGGAGGATCTTTTGACTTCGCCGTTGTTGGACTTCTCCCCTCCCTGTTTCCGGCACACGACCGGCCGCTTTGTTTTGAGGATCCGGCATTCTCTATTGGTGTGCTTGGCCGTCCTTTTAGGAGTACCATGAATTTCACATGGTTGATCGAGTATGTTGCTCGGGCCGGATAGGCTTGAGCTGTTCTTTGTCCGCTGACCGGACTGGGAGTTGCTGGATTTGGCACCAACTTCCCTGACTTGACGTTTATGATAATTGCGTCGAGGCTTGAGGGTGTCTCTTCGTGCATCCTTTGTATTGTCTTGGACCGTTGCGGTGAATTGACGTCGGGGTATGTGCCTTGGGTTCTCCTGGTTAGGTTGGGGTAGCAAATTATGCCGTGCGTGCCCTTTGTCGGGGCGGTCGAGTTTGTATTTCTCGGTGGTCAGGACCTTGGTCTATCTGTCCACGAGCAAATCTTGGTCAGCTTTAAGCTGCTGTTGCTTCCTTTTCAGGCTCCTCGCAATGGCAATAAGCCGGCGCTTGAAGCGCTCCTGCTCCACGGGGTTCTCAGGCACGCCGAACTCGTCATTGTCGAGGCTAATCTCGTCTTCGTAGGGGGCATGTGGTTGTCCTCCTCCGGATACCTGTCCGTCGCCTGCTCATCTGGGCTGTCCTGCCCATCTTCCTGCTTGGCCTGCTCGAAGGTGGGCTGATCGGGGTTGTATTCATCTTCAGCACCGTCCGGATTGTTTTCATCTCCCGTGCCGGTGTTTTTGTGGCGGGGCTTGGAGCGGCGCTGACGACAGCCATGCTTTGTTTTTCTCCCTAAGGGGTTATCCTCCGTTGCCTCATCGCCATTGGTTTCTTTCTGAGTGTCCACCATATATATATCATATGAGGAGGTGGCTGTCCACCGCCCTTTGAGCGGTGGTTCCTGTTCTTCTCCTGCATCGTTGTCCATGCCGTCGATGTCTTCGGAGTCGAAGTCAAGCACGTCGGTTAGATCATCGATCATGGCAATGAAGTGGGTGGTGGGTGGGCAGCGGATTCCTTCATCGCCTGCTTCCCACTCGATACGAACATGGTTCGGCCAAGAGTCTCCTGACAAAGAGAGAGACTTTAATGAATTTAGCATGTTGCCAAAGGGCGAGTGTTGGAAGATATCCGCAGCGGTAAACTCCATTACCAGAGCCCAACCAGGCTCGGCGGGTTCGGGAGCGCGCGGACTGGAACCTACAACCGGATACGAGTCCGGGGGTCCGGAGTCACAAGTTTCCTAAGAAGTGAAGCCTGTGTTCGGCTCTACCGCCGATGAGTGTGCGGCCTGCGGGGCGGGGTCCATCCACCCATCCTCGGGCCACACAGTCTGCTCTGGATTTAGGTCGGGGGCTACTACAGGGGTGATATCCCGAGCATTGTCCAACGGCAGGTCTAGGTCGTGCTCATCATGACTGTCCGGCGCTCCTGGCATAGGCCAGATTCCGTCGAAGATCAAGTCTCTGTGGATATCGGTCGTGCAGTTCAGGCTTCCGAACCTGACCTGGTGGCCGGGGGCGTGGCTGTCGATCTGCTCCAGATGACCAAGCGAATTGGCCCGCAGTGCGAAGCCGCCGAACACAAAGATCTATCCGGGGAGAAAAGTCTCGCCCTGGACCGTGTTCTTGACGATTGAAGGCGCCATCAAGCCTCGAAGCGACGACACAGAGGAACTCTCAATGAAAGCACCAATGTCAGTGTCAAAACCGGCGGATCTCGGGTAGGGGGTCCCGATCTGTGTGTCTCAGGCTGATGGTAACAGGAAGCAAGGGACACAATGTTTACCCAGGTTCAGGCCCTCTCGATGGAGGTAAAACCCTACTTCCTGCTTGATTAATATTGAAGATATGAGTAGTACAAGAGTAGATCTACCACGAGATCATAGAGGCTAAACCCTAGAAGCTAGCCTATGATGGTATGATTGTAATTGTGATCGGCCTTCTAAGGACCATCCTCTCCGGTTTATATAGACACCGGAGAGGGCTAGGGTTTACATGGAGTCGGTTACAAGGAAGGAAATATAATATCCGGATTGCCAAGCTTGTCTTCCACGCAAAGGAGAGTACCATCCGGACACGGGATGGAGCCTTGAGTCTTGTATCTTCATTCTCCAATAGTCCGGACGACGTATATAGTCCGGCTGTCCGGATATCCCCTAATCCAGGACTCCCTCAATGACATCTCAAACAAAATTTTGCATGCAATGTGTGTGAAATGGAGGCCTATCCATATCATATATAGAGGGTCGGGCAATCCACGAGAAGAGAGGGAGGGGTCATATCTATCGATAGAGTCGAAGAGAGGATCAAGTGGGTGGGTGCGAGATCGATGAAGAGAGCCATCGAAATTGTGTGTGTGTGCAAGTCAAAGATATAGGGTGACTGGCCTACCGGAACGTTAGAGGGCACATGTCAAGTTTGTGTGTGGCAGGGAGACATGACTAGAGCGCTTGATGT
>NC_041381.1:455535826-455538728 GCF_002162155.2 Triticum dicoccoides | reverse complement strand
GTATCGGTGTGTGGGGGGGAGGGGGTGGGGGGAGGGGTAGGCAGAGGCCTAACTATAGAGGTAGAACGACTCGTATATGTGTTGAGAAGGAGAGATCCAGCTATGTCTTGAGGGAGATCGGTCGACATCCATACATAACTGAAGGACGGGAAATATGATGGGACAGAGAGAGAGAGAGAGGAGAGAGAGGGAGGAAGAGGGGTAGAGTGCTGGATGGGTGATGGAGTTGCTTCTCGAAGCTGGTGGGAGAGGCCTACTAGACAAACTAAGGGTGGAATTGCAATGTTATCAATAAGAGTGGGATGTGTTTCTGTGTGTGCCTGTGCGTGATAGATCTGTCGGGACACATCCATGGATGATGAAGGGAAACCATGTGTTTGGTAAGCAAACCTAACTAGATCGGTAGATCAATTGTTGTTTGTCGGAGGAAGGGAGAGACACAACTAATGAGGTAGATCAATCGATGCGTGGGTAAAAATGAGTTATAAGGACCTAGCCAGCTATATGTATAGCGAGAGATCGGTCGGCGTACGTCCATTTTTAGAGGCAAATAAGGCCCAGCGAGACGGATAGACAGAGAGAATGGAGCTAGGAGGTGGTGCGAGAGGCCCAGCTACTAGCTAGATAGGGGGAGGAGTGTGCAGTTGTGAGATCGATGAAAAGAGGGGCGAGAGTTTACACGTGTGTGTGACCGTATGAGAGACACGAGGCAAGGACACATAAAGGAGGAGATTGAAGGTGTGTGTGTATGTTGTAGGCAGGCATCGCTGGAGAGGTTTATCGATCGGTGTGTGTCGGAAAGGAGTTGTGGAGACTCTGGGAGAACGACCTAAAGAAAAAAATGAATGTGCCCGGTGGATAGAATGCCGAGGGGGAGGGCGAGGAGGGTGTGTGCATGCACGAGAGAAAGTTAGTGGTAGCTACAAAGGTTAGAGGATTGTGTGGGTGTACGAGACTAACAAAGATCATAATTTGATAAGAAAGCGGATTCATATATTTGAATAGGAGATCATAGTGTTTTAAACATTGCATGCATGAATATAGCGGTGATACACGTGTTGTGGACATGTTATACCATAATGTGATAATGCATGGCATTTGCAACTCACGGCTAAATGCCGAACAATCTAAACCATACTATACATCAAACAATCTCACATTTTATTTGAATTTGTGATAATGTGTGGCGTTTGCAGCTTACAACTAAATATCGAACAATGTAAACAATACTATATATCGAACATTCTCACATTTTATTTGAATTTGTGGTAATGTGTGGTGTTTGCAACTCACATCTAAACACTTGTAGGCGTAGGGGGCGGGGCACCATACATAATGTGATAAACACATTATACATATGAGACATGGTTTAGATTATGAAGATCTAGCTAGAGCTAGAAATGTAATGTGATTTGAAATCAAAATAAAGTGGGTTCAAAAAATCGAGTTCGAGTTCATATAGTACACATAGTTCATATGTAACTCGAGACTAATCATGTGGTGTGCTGTGAAGATAATACACAAACGATGGTTTAACTTGACAATAATGATGATTGTAGATCTTATTAAAACAGAGAAACGAATTCAAATGCTTTGTGTTCACAACAATCATTACTGTAGATCTTATTCAAATAGAGAAACGAATTCAAATTTAGTTCATATTGAAGTGGTAGTATATACGTTTGGAATGCACTAAAACGTTCATTTGAGTAGTAGGTTGCATGCATTATACACGCAGCGAAATATTTTAATTGAACATCACATGAATTAAAAGTTTTGAATGACATTTGTAGTGCGCATTGATTTGGTACAGTACATGTTAGGCTTGTCCAGAAATTTCAACCCGCGCCTTGTTAGCCCGAAATATTTAAGATATATCTTTCTCAAGTCGTGCTCCGACAACTCCCTCCATCTCAACCCGCGCCTTGCTATCCCGAAGTTACAACGCACGCAAAAACTCCCACCTCCTATGAAATCCCGACATGCGAAATGCCCGTGGTACCCCTGAACCGAAAGAACCGCCTCAAATCGGTGGGGGTACTTTCATAACTTACCCCACATTTTGGACAAGCGCGTCCCTAAGCCATGGTTCCCCACTGCCATCCCATCCGCCCACCCATTCGTACACCGTGGCCGTGAAAACCCGCGACGAAACCCCACACCCTGCTCCGTCCGCCACCCAGCCGGAGCCTCTTCCCCGATGAAGTCATCCACAGCAACACCTCGACGACCCTCATCCACCATACCGGATGAGGATCTGTCGTCGATCTCGCTGTCCCGCTGGTTCAGCCACCCCATCTTCCACCTCCAAGGAGCTGCCCCAGCGTTCCCCTCGTCTTTCGCACCACCTCCATTCCCACACCGCCGTCTTCACCTGCACCACCGGAAGAGCATCATCATCACCGTTTCCTCTAATGAAGCTGCGGCCTAATCGGCGCCGCCAAAGAGGTTGTACACTAATCACCGCATTTTCTTCTTGATTCAATCTCACGGTGCTGCCGGCGCTCGGTCCCGAGCTGACACGGCGCGGCTCCATCCACGGTGGCGTCACCGGCCACTTCCTCCACAGCGTCGCTCCCTCGGCGGCGACGTCCACATCAGTAGGAGCTGCTACTGCTTTAGCTCTCGCTCGCGCTGCTGCTCTGCTCTTACTCTCGGTCCCCTGCCTGGTCTTCTCTTGCTATTGCTCTTGCTCGTGCTGCTGCTCTCGCTTTTGCTCTTGCTTGCAATGCTGCTCCGATTTAGCTACACTTCAGTCGACTGAATCGACTTTTGGGTCAGTCGATTTTCAGGGGGCGGGGGGCTTGCCGGGGTGAAGGAAGAACCAGCTGCAGCAGGGAGGGGGGCTCGCCGGAGAGGTACCCCACTATCTATCTTAGGGTTCAGGGTGGGGGCGGTGGTC
>NC_041381.1:455533069-455535391 GCF_002162155.2 Triticum dicoccoides | reverse complement strand
GTGGCGTGGGGATCGCTGGAGAAAAATCTCGGCACGGTGGGGCCTAGAGGGATGGTCGGGGCGGTGGCGGACCAGTGGTGGGGAGTGTTTTCGGGGCAGGCGGGGCGGCGCACCGCCGGCCGCGGGCGGCACGGGGCTACTATTTGGCCGGTGGTGGCTGGCTGCTCAGGGGGGTGGGGGTTGAAGATGAACCGCAGGCCCTTGATTTCGTATCCAACGGATGCAAAATCGACTGAGCAGAGATGAAAAAGTCAGTCGACCGACGTGTAGCCTCACCTTGCTAGTGCGTTCAGTTTCGACAACAAAATTCAGTTTCGACAGCAAAATTCAGTTTCGAAAGTTAAGTTCAGTTTCGACAGTTAAGTTCAGTTTCGACAGTTAAATTCAGTTTCGACAGTTAAGTTCAGAGATGAGCGGCTGATGTATTTTACATCTAGCACTTTGTGGTTATGTATTTTACGTCATGTATTGGAGATGCTATTAGAATTCCACTCAGGTTAACGTTGTTCGTTGTCTCTCTTGTCCTGCTTTAGCCTCGGCGTCATACAACTCACCGGAGCTGCTCCAACGACGAAACCCTCCATCATAGCGGAGCAGTACCTCGGGCTCCATCTCCAGACGCCTAAGATCTTCTTCCCCTCCTCCGACAGCCAAGTCAGCCGGAGCATCCTCACCGGCCAACCCAATCACGCTGAGATCAACATGGCTTCGCCAAAGAGGTTGTACACTTGTTGCATCTCTTTTTTACTCTACATGTTATATATATTGTCCACTGAGCACACGGATTTGTTCCTTTAGTGTCTCCTTGAAAGAAAAAACGTAGGAATTTTAATTTTCACTTGTCCTCCTTTTCAAATTTTTATTCATGAAGCACAAGACTAAAAGATAGTAGCATAATAGCATTATAACCATACATTTTCTTGTGGTTTGACTTAATCTCACCATGCTTCTTTGCATCCTGTGATCTTCCAATTGTTGTGAATCAAACACCCAGATTGGCAAAAATCCTGTATTTTTAAATTCTCTGTTTTGCACGTGCATTCCTATCCTATTTCTGTCTATTTCCTATCCCTGCATTGTTGAAATCCTCCAATTCAAACGAGCCCTTACAGAATTACTTCTATTACAAATAGTTGTCAAAGAAAACCTTGCGTGGTTTGTCCCGCTCCTGCTGCGCCGTCGTCCACCCCAGCTCAGCTGCTCCAACGACAAAAGGGTCCAGCACAGCAGGGATCCGGCCTCCAAACTATTTTTCGCCGCCTCAGATCTTCTTCCCCGCCGCCGGCAGCCATGAAAACTGCATTACCATCACCAACCGAGCAGATGACCTCGAGGACTACATGGGTCCGCAAGAGAGGTTGCACTCTTTCGTGTCTGCTTACATTATGCATCGCTTAATATTACAGCTACTTTATCGTCCTGTTCACCGATTAGACTCTGAGTCAGCGCCAAACTAATGGTCAAACTTGAGTTTTTAAATGGTTGTGGGGTACATATCGGGGCTGCAATCAATAGTATCTATCTACTATCTGGTTAATCTCCAGTGTCTACTATGAGTTTCATGTTGGGTGGGAAACAAACAGTAAAGAAGCCATTATCTGTATTTTTAACTGAAGCCATTATCTGCCTGCTATTATTGGTTTTGTGTCTATCCACAGGTTGCTACCATCACTCTGGATTTCTGCATGCACTCCTTACATAATCTCACTATGTTTTATTCCTATGCATGACAGTTATTGTAAACAATGGAACTGAACATGTAGAGCAAAAGAGACGAGCCTTGTGTGGCAATAAAATTTCATGCAGACGTCGCTCCATGGTAGGCGCAAAGGGATCCCCCCCTCCATGCATTTCGGATTGTAATCGAGAGGAAGATATTTGTTCTGAGGGGGATTCGGAAGGAGAAGACAACTCCTATTTACCCCTTGAGGTCTTCGCTCTAACTTGGCATGCTGATGTTGGTTATATCATGCATATGGTGTCTTGCATTGCTTACTTTATACATCAAATATGTCATCTGCTTAGTTTAGACATCCTTTGTGTGAATGCCATCTGTTTAGTTTATTCATTGTTTATGTGAATTATGCAACGCCATCTTGTTTAGCCAGGCATCATATATGTCAATTTTGCAATGCCATCCTGCTTAGCCAGTCATCTTATATGTAAATTATATCAGGCCATCCTTTTTTTCGTTACATATTACATTTGTCAACAATGTTAGTACATTCAACTGCTCTTCGTGTGCATCAGCCATTTGACACGGTGATGGCAAATTCTGGAGTGAAAACAAGGTCTTCAGAGCAGACTATGCTATCTGACGAA
>NC_041381.1:455510168-455532622 GCF_002162155.2 Triticum dicoccoides | reverse complement strand
GTCTTGCATTGCTATGTCATTTGATTAGTTTAGACATGCTTTGTGTGGATGCCACCTGTTCAGTGTCTAATTACCATATATGTGAATTATGCATTGCCATCTTGTTGCAAGACATTATATATGTGCATTATACAATGCTATCTTGTTGCAAAGGCATTATATATGTGAATTATGCAATGCCAGGCTGTTTAGCCAATCATCATGTATGTGAATTATATCATACTATCATTTTTTTGTATTACGTGTTCCATTTGTTGACAACGTTTGTATATTCAACTACTCTTCCGGTGCATCAGCCATTTGAAGCGGCGATGGAAGTATCTGGAGTAAAAACAAGGTATTCATAGCAGACAATGCTACCTGTTGAAGCAGACATCTTGCTGGTTACAGAGAGCTCCTCAGAGGAGGATTCAGAGGTTGATGACCAGTCCTGTTTCCCCCCTGAGGTCTATGCTCAAACTTGGCAGGGTTATATTACCCATGCCATGCATGTTGTCTTACATTGCTTAGTTTTTACACCATATATGGATTGCCATCTGCTTACTTGCTTACTATATAAATCATATACTTGAATTATATCATGCCATCATGTTTACATAGTACATACACATCATCTATCTGAATTATGGCATGGCAACCCATTTAATAAAGACATCATATAGTTATATCATCTCATCCTATTTAGTGTTTATAGTCATCATATTTTGAATTATGGCATTCTATCTGTGAATGTATGTGAATTATGGCATGCCAACCTATTTAATAAACACATTATATAGTTATATCATGTCATCTTGTTTACATAGTCTCATATTTTGAACTATGTCTTTCCATCTTTTTTAGTTAGCCATCATAATGTGAAATCGTGCCATGCTATCCTGTTTAGTTAGCCACATATATGTGAAATTGTATCATGCTATCTTGTTTGGTTAGACAACATAAATATGAATTATTTCATGCCCTCTTTTATTCCCCACTATCCATTGCACCTGTCTATCATACAATGTCTATACTTTCAATTATTTTTCTTGTTTATCAGCCATTTGAATTGGAGAGGGTGATGGCAGTATCTAAGGGAGTAACAACACGGTCTTTAGAAAAGATAGTGCTACTAGTTGATGTAGATAGAACCACGGTTGTACTTGCCCAAGGACCAGATCCACCACACATAACCCAGACTCTCGCAGATTGTACCCCTACCCAGTTGGACAGAGAACCAGCTACACCCCTTCTAACCCCAACACCGGCAGATAGTAACCCAGTTCCAGTTGACACAACACCGTCTCCACCACAAAGCACCCAAACACGAGCAGTTAGTAAGGGAACTGCAGTGCCCAAAGCACGAGGACCACCACTCCGAATCCCAACTCAATGCTTAAATGAGAAGAAGATTTGTTCTCAGGTCAGGTTCTGTAGCTATGGTTCATACTCCTTTGCTCTTGCATTAGTATTTACTCATACCAACTATTTTCAAATTTGAAGGATGGAATTGAAACTCCAATGGCGCAACAGGTATGTTTTAAACCTGTTTCTTTAACTGGTTTGCTGTTGTAACCTGCTCTATGTTGATTTCAGTTTCAATTGAATAAACAGTTATGTTCTCATGTCATGCACGTTACAAGTTATTGCTCTATAGTTTCCCACACTTATATTCTATCTATTCTGCTTTTTCTTGAACAAATATTATTTGAACTGTGTCTCTATCTTGATTTGGCAACAAAAACTAGAATGATATAGACCATAAAGTGACCATGGTACATAGATATATGTTTGTTTCATGCTATTATCTTGTCCATTTTACTACTGAACTCATTTACCAAAATGAGTTTCATATACAACATGGTAAACATGTGATGTGTCTGCTTGTTTCTCTTTTAGAATGCGGACAAAATATTGGAGAACAGTACCGCATTATCCAATGGTAAAGGAAGTAATGCAGATAAGGTTCAAGATAGTGAGACATCCCTGTTGGTCTCCAAGAAAGCTGATAAAACTATCTTGACGACAGTGAGAGAACCCAAAAGTCCTGTCTTGATGTAGTGTTCGAGTTACTGGCCACTACTGCTGGCACGAGCTCTTCAAACTCGCTGCCTGAATCAGTTCGTCTTCTTGAGTCTCAACTTCAAGTTGAAAAACATCGATCAGATGTGCTGCGACAGGAAGCTGAAGGACTAAGGAAGTCCCTACAGAATTTAGATGCATATTTCCTGGTGCAACAGCAAGCGCTGGAGGATTTAAGCGCCAAACAAGAGAAAGTTAATAAGCTTGCTAAGCATCTTGCCAGCATTATGGGTACCCAGGATATTGTTTCTTGAGATCTTCTGAAGTGGTTTCAGTTCTGGATTTGTTTTGCTGCGGCGTTTATTTGCGCTGGTCACCTACATTGACAACCAGTGTATATGATATGCTGCTTTGTTCCCTATATTTGCACTGGTGGCGAACTTTGATGCCCAGTGGATGTAATATGTGTAATAGACGTGATAGCCTAGCGTTAGTTGCTTGCTTATGTATTTCCTTGTTGTCTTGTTTATTTGTTTGCTTGTAGTCATTGCAGTTCTTTTTCCGCGGTTTGCTAGTGGCTGCAATAACCTATTTTTTAAAACTAGGCCACAATAACCATGGGCTAATATTTACTATAGTGACACTGGGCCTCCTACGGGCCGTAGAAACAGTGGGCCTTCTACGGGCCGTAGAAATAATGGGCCTTCTACGGGCCGTAGAAACAATGGGACTTCTGCGGGCCGTATCATCAATGGACCTTATACGGGCCGTATGATCGATTGGCCAAACATGGGCCAAACAGACCGCATTATGGCCATAAATGGGCTAGAGTTGGAATCGTCCATTCATGGGCCAACCATAATGGGCCATCGTTAATGTCGTATTTGATGACGCTATGAAAATGGCCCAACGTATTAACGGACCACAAACGGTCCGACTGTAACCATGGGCTGAATTTGGCCCACAAGTAGAAAATGATAGTAACGGGCCGTAAGTAAACGAATGCTGGAAATGAGCCCAAGAATAAATGGGCTCTGAGAAGGCCGAAAGATAACATGGGCTGGAAACGGCCCAACGGAATAACGGGTCGTTAATGGGTATAAGGTGATACACTGTTCATTATGGGCCAGTTTCACCACGGGCCGTTAATGGGTGTAAAGTGATACACTGTTCATTACGGGCCAGTTTCACCATGGGCCATTAATAGGCCAAGAGTTACAAAGGGCCTCATATGGGCTGAAAGACGTCATGGCCATACATGGGCTAGAAGTGAAAACGGGCTGGAATCATATTGGATGGCCCAGATGACGCTACTGGGCCTAATTCGGATAGGGCATAACGGGCCTTGGGTTAGCAGGTTGTAAATGGGCTATATGCGAACAGGCCGTTAACAGGCTTTCCATGGGCCGGCCCGCCACCTTTTGACCAAGTCAAACGGGTTGGCCTTTTAACAGGAATGGGCCTCTGTTGGACCGTGCCACGTGTCGATGTATCATAGGCGCCTTCTGTCCAATGAGTGGATGACATCTGTCCCAACGATGAGCCGACACGTGTTTCCTCCAGCCAATGATGATTTTACACGTGGAAAATCCCCATTGGTCGGGGCTGTTAACGGGTTATCGGATCCAAAACCCGACCCGATAGGTTAACGGCGTTCCATTACAGTGGATGCCACGTGTCGGTCACCCTTGACGAAAGCACTTCTGTGACACATGATTTATCGTCATGGAAGTGGACACTTCCGTGATGATAATTTTGGTAATGTCATGGAACACTTCTACGACAGCACAGGTATGACTATCTTGATTCTATCATAAAATCGTCATGGATGTACATGCATGACAAAAAACGTGACCTACTGTGACAAACACGTATCATCACAGAAGTGTATTTTTTTGTAGTACCCATAGACACACATGTTGATCAAGTTGATCTTTTAGCCGTGTGCGGTGCCCCCCTCCACAGATTGCCACCTCGATCATATCGTCGTAGTGCTTAGGCGAAGCCCTGCGCCGGTAACTTGATCATCACCATCACCACACCATCGTGATGACGAAACTCTCCCTCGACCTTAGCTGGATCTAGAGTTCGTGGGACGTCACCGAGCTGAACGTGTGTAGATCGCGGAGGTGCCGTATCTTTGGTGCTAGGATCGGTCGGATCGTGAAGACGTACGACTACATCAACCGCGTTGTCATAACGCTTCCACTTTCGGTCTACGAGGGTACGTGGACACACTCTCCCCCTCGTTGCTATGCATCACCTAGATAGATCTTGCGTGATCGTAGGAATTTTTTTGAAATTACTGTGTTCCCCAACAGTGGCATCTGAGCTAGGTTTATGCATAGATGTTATATGCACGAGTAGAACACAAAGAGTTGTGGGCGATAATAGTCATACTGCTTACCAGCATGTCATACTTTGATTCGGCAGTATTGTTGGATGAAGCGGCTCAGACCGACATTACGCGTACGCTTACGCGACATTGGTTCTACTGACATGCTTCGCACACAGGTGGCTGGTGAGTGTCTGTTTCTCCAACTTTAGTTGTATCGAGTGTGGCTACGCCCGGTCCTTGTTGAAGGTTAAAACAGCACACTTGACGAAGAATTGTTGTGGTTTTGATGCGTAGGTAAGAATGGTTCTTGCTAGAATCCCGTAGCAGCCACGTAAAACTTGCAACAACAAAGTAGAGGACGTTTAACTTGTTTTTGCAGGGCTTGTTGTGATGTGATATGGTCAAGCATGATGTGATATAAATTGTTGTATGAGATGATCATGTTTTGTAACAAAGTTATCGGTAACTAGCAGGAGCCATATGGTTGTCGCTTTATTGTATGCAATGCAATCGCCATGTAATTGTTTTACTTTATCACTAAGCGGTAGTGATAGTCGTAGTAACAATAGTTGGCGAGATGACAACGATGCTACGATGGAGATCAAGGTGTTGTGCCGATGACAATGGAGATCATGACGATGCTTCGGTGATGGAGATCATGAGCACAAGATGATGATGGCCATATCATGTCACATATTTTGATTGCATGTGATGTTTATCTTTTATGCATCTTATTTTGCTTAGTACGGCGGTAGCATTATAAGATGATCCCTTACTAAATTTCAAGGTATAAGTGTTCTCCCTGAGTATGCATCATTGTTACAGTTCTTCGTGCTGAGACACCACGTGATGATCAGGTGTGATCAGCTCTACGTTCACATACAACGGGTGCAAGCCAGTTTTGCACACGCAGAATACTCGGGTTAAACTTTACGAGCCTAGCATATGCAGATATGGCCTCGGAACACTGGTGACCGAAAGGTCGAGCGTGAATCATATAGTAGATATGATCAACATAGTGATGTGCACCATTGAAAACTACTCCATCTCACGTGATGATTGGACATGGTTAGTTGATTTGGATAGATCAAGATTAGGATTTGTCACTCCATGTTTCGGAGAGGTATCTCTGGGCCCTCTCGGTAATTCTCATCACTATAAGCCTTGCAAGCATTGTAACTAATGAGTTAGTTGCAGGATGAAGTATTATGTAACGAGTAAAGAGACCTGCCGGTAACGAGATTGAACTAGGTATGATGATACCGACGATCGAATCTCGGGCAAGTAACATACCGATGACAAAGGGAACAACATATGTTGTTATGCGGTTTGACCGATAAAGATCTTCATAGAATATGTAGGAACCAATATGAGCATCCAGGTTCCGCTATTGTTTATTGACCGGAGACGTGTCTCGGTCATGTCTACATAGTTCTCGAACCCGTAGGGTCTGCACGCTTAATGTTCGATGACGATTGGTATTATGTGTTTATGTGATTTGATGTACCGAAGATTGCTCGAAGTCCCGGATGTGATCACGGACATGATGAGGAATCTCCAAATGGTCGATACATAAAGATTGATATATTGGATGACTATATTCAGACTCCGGAAGTGTTCCGGAGAAGTTTCAGATAAAACCGGAGTGCCGGAGGGTTACCAGAACCCCCGGGGGAACTAGTGGGCCTCGATGGGCCTTAGTGGAGAGAGAGAGGAGGGCCGCAGGAGGGCTGGCCACCCCCCTGAGTCCGAATAGGACAAGGGAAGGGGGCGGTGATGATGATATAGACCTAGGGTAGGGTCATAGGCCTGACCTATACCCCTACCCAAGGTCACTACCCTAGAAGCAAAGACACCCAAGAGACAACAGGGAGTACCAATTTAAGGCGTCGACTGCAATCCACTCGACCAGTCATATCACTCGGGTACCCCTCCCTCCTGATATCATTCGACCATACAAGAAACCACTCGACCTAC
This sequence comes from Triticum dicoccoides, assembly GCF_002162155.2. Classification (NCBI taxonomy): domain Eukaryota; kingdom Viridiplantae; phylum Streptophyta; class Magnoliopsida; order Poales; family Poaceae; genus Triticum; species Triticum dicoccoides. Next base: position 455,526,306 of record NC_041381.1, on the reverse strand, counting down.
TGAAGACCAGGAGTCGCTCAGGACGGCAATAGTCAGGCGTTCACTCCGTAGTCTTTAAGATCATTAGTAGCACTTTATGGCTGGTGTTATCAGTAACGCCCTATCTTTATGTACATTGAAATCCTTGTAACGGGGGATGGTTGGGGTCCTGGCGCACTCTATATAAGCCACCCCCCTCCTCTGGCACAAGGGTTCGCACCCCCTGTAACACACACTCCCATATTTCAGTCGACCGCCTCAGGGCACCGAGACGTAGGGCTTTTACCTCCTCCGAGAGGGGCATGAACTAGTAAACACTTGCGTACAATCTCACCATAGCTAAGACTTGCTTCCTCATTCATACCCCCTATACTTACTGTCAGACTTAATACCACAACAGGTGGCGCCCCCCCCCCCTTTCCTTCTCCCTCTCTCCCTCTCTTTCCTTCCCCCTCTCTCCTTCTTGGTGGAAGCCTACTAGGACATGGAGTCCTAGTAGGATTCCCCCTTTGGGGACGCACCAAGGAGGGCTTGCCGGCCTCCCCTCTTTTCCTTTATATACGGGGGAGGGGCACCCCATAGACACACAAGTTGATCAAGTTGATCTTTTAGCCATGTGTGGTGCCCCCCTCCATAGATTTCCACCTCGGTCATATCGTCATAGTGCTTAGGCGAAGCCCTGCGCCGGTAACTTCATCATCACCGTCACCATGCTGTCGTGCTGATGAAACTCTCCCTCGACCTCAGCTGGATCTAGAGTTCGTGGGACGTCACCGAGCTGAACGTGTGCAGATCACGGAGGTGCCGTATCTTCAGTGCTAGGATCAGTCGGATCGTGAAGACCTACGACTATATCGACCGTTTTGTCATAATGCTTCCGCTTTCGGTCTACGAGGGTACGTGGACACACTCTACCCCTCGTTGTTATGCATCACCTAGATAGATCTTGTGTGATCGTAGAATTTTTTTTGAAATTACTGCATTCCCCAACACTTTGTAGACCTACGGGTCCGTAGTTAGTAGCTATATGGCTTCCTCTCTCTCTCTATCTCTCTCTCTCTCTCTCTCTCTCTCTCTTGATTCTTAATACAATGGTCTCTTGGAGATCCATGTGATGTAAGTCTTTTTGCGGTGTGTTTGTTGGGATCCGATGAACTTTGAGTTTATGATCAGATCTATGTTTTTATCCATGAAAGTTATTTGAGTCTTCTTTGATATCTTATATGCATGATTGATTATAGCCTCGTATTTCTTCTCCGATATTGGGTTTTGTTTGGCCAACTTGATCTATTTATCTTGTAATGGGAATAGGTGCTTTGTGATGGCTTCGATCTTATGGTGCTTGATCCGAGTGACAGAAGGGGAACGACACGTATGTATTATTGCTATTAAGAATAACAAGATGGGGTCTATTTCTACATGAATAGATCTTGTCTACATCATGTCATCGTTCTTGTTGCATTACTCCATTTTCCATGAACTTAATACACTAGATGCATGTTGGACAGCGGTCGATGTGTGGAGTAATAGTAGTAGATGGAGACAGGAGTCATTCTACTAATCTGGACGTGATGGCTATATAATGATCATTGCCTAGATATTGTCATGATTATTTGAAGTTCTATCAATTGCCCAACAGTAATTGTTTTCCCACCGTTTGCTATTTTTCTTGAGAGAAGCCACTAGTGAAACATATGGCCCCCAGGTCTGTTCTTATCATATTTGCCTTTGCCATCTATTTTCATTTGCTTTTATTTTCAGTTCTATTAAACCAAAAATACAAAAATACCTTGCTGCACTTTATTTTATTTTCGATCTATCTATCCTATCTATTACAACTTTATCCCATCTCCGCGCCAATTTCTGGCGTCGTTGCCCGAAAGGGATTGACAACCCCTTTAACACGTCGGGTTGCGAGCATTTGTTATTTGTGTGCAGGACATGTTTACGTTGTGTTGCGTGGTTCTCCTACTGGTTCGATAACCTTGGTCTCATCACTGAGGGACATACCTACCGTTGTTGTGCTGCATCATCCCTTTCTCTTTGGGGAAATGCCGACGTAGTTCAAGCAAACATCAAAAGGAATTTCTAGCGCCATTGCCGGGGAAGATCATCAACATCAACCAGGTTCCTAATCACAAATCTCATCTCCTTGCAATTTACATTATTTCCCATTTGCCTCTTGTTTTCCTCTCCCCCACTTCACAAAAAAATTCTGTTTTATTCGCCCTCTTTTTCGTTCGTCGTTTTCTCGTCAGATCTATTTTTGAGTGCAATCTTGTTGCGTAGTCATCATGACTCAAGAGAACACCAAGTTGTGTGATTTCTCAGATACCAACAACAATGATTTTATTAGCACTCCAATTGCTCCTCCCGCCACTAGTGCGGAGTCTTGTGATATTAATACTGCTTTGCTGAATCTTGTTATGAAAGGTCAATTTGACGGTACTCCTAATGAGGATGTCGCGCCCCATCTTAACACATTCGTGGAATTATGAGATATGCAAAAGAAAAAAGATGTGGACAATGATGTTGTGAATTTGAAATTATTTCCATTTTCTTTGCGAGATCGTGCAGAAATTTGGTTTTCTTCTTTGCCTCGCAATAGTATCAATTCTTGGAACAAGTGCAAGGATGCTTTTATTACTAAGTATTTTCCACCCACAAAAATCATTTCACTTAGAACCCAGATCATGAATTTCAAGCAACTTCAACATGAGCATGTTGCACAATCTTGGGAAATGATGAAATTGATGCTAAGGAATTGCCCAACTCATGGGTTAAATCTTTGGACGATCATACAAAAAATTTATGCGGGGTTGAATTTTGTTTCTCGTAATCTTTTAGATTTCGCCGCGGGGGGTACTTTTATGGAAATTACTTTGGGTGAATCTACTAAGTTGCTAGACAATATTGTGACAAATTACTCACAATGGCATACCGAAAGAGCGCCTACTAGTAAAAAGGTTAATTCGGTAGAAGAAATAAATTCTTTGAGTGAAAAAGTTGATGCTCTTATGAAGTTGGTTGCTAACAAAAGTGCTCCTATTGATTTTAATGATGTGCCTTTGTCTACTTTGATTGATCAAAATAGTGATGCCATAGATGTGAATTTTATCTCGCGGAACAATTTCAATAACAATGCATATAGAGGTAATTTTAATCCTAGGCCTTTTCCTAGTAATTCCTCTAACAATTATGGTAATTCCTATGGTAATCCTTCTTGTAATAATAATAGGAACACCTCAGATCTTGAGAACAATATTAAAGAATTTATCAGTACTCAAAAAGTTTCAATGCTACGATAGAAGAAAAGCCGAATAAAGTTGTTGATATGTCTAGAAGCATTGATAGAATTTCTGATGATGTGGAAACTCTCAGGATGAAAATTTTTGTGCCTAAAGTTGAAGAATCAATTAAAGCTCTTTATGTTTCTATGAATGAAAGTAAGAAAATAACCGCCATGCTTAGAGCTAAAAGAGAATTTTTAGAAAAAGTGTTTTCTAGTGATTGCTTTCATAAAAGTGATGAAGATCATAAAATGATTGGTGTTTCTTCTATTGATTCTTTGTTTAGTAAAATTAAGATTGATGAAAAAGGGGACAAGAGAAGAGTCAACTTTAGTTAGAAGGTGTCCCTATAATTCGGAGGGTGAAAATCTTGTTGAGAAAATTGATAAAAGTGGGTTTGAAGAGGTCAAAACTTTAACTAGTGATGTGTCCACTAATTTGGATTACAAAGACTTTAATTATGATAGTTGTTCTTTGGTTGATTGTATTACTCTGTATCAATCCATGATAAATTCACCCCATGCTTATGAACAAAATAAAGCTTTTACTAAACATATTGTCGATGCTATGATGAAAGCTTTTGAAGAAAACTTGGAATTAGAAGTTTCAATTCCTAGAAAATAATATGATGAGTGGGAACCTACCATCAAAGTCAAGATTAAAAATTATGAGTGTTTTGCTTTATGTGACTTGGGTGCTAGCGTTTCTACAATTCCGAAATCTTTATGTGATGTGCCTGGTCTTACCGATATTGAAGAATGCTCTTTAAATTTGCACTTGGTGGATTCTACTATTAAAAGCCTATAGGAAGAATTAATGATGTTCTTGTTCTTGCAAATATGAATTATGTGGCCATAGATTTTATTGTTCTTGATATTGATTGCAATCCGTCTTGTCCAATTATACTTGGTAGACCATTTTACGTACTATTGGTGTCGTGATTGATATGAAAGAATGCAATATTAAATTTCAATTTCCACTAAGGAAGGGTATGGAACACTTCCCTAGAACAAGAATTAGGCCACCATATGAATCAATCATGAGGGCATCATATGGATCTAGAACTAAAGATGACAAAACTTAGATTCTTTGCGTTATGCCTAGCTAGGGGGCATAAAATGATAGCGCTCGTTGGGAGGCAACCCAACTTGTATCTTTTTGGTTTTTGGTTTTCTTGCTGTTTTCAATAAAATGCACAATTATGCCTCTGATTAGATGTGTTTTTGTGGTTTAAACTAGTGTTTGTGCCAAGCAAGGCCTTTGGGATGATTTGGGTGAGGGTTGAATTGATCTTGCTGAAAAACAGAAACTTTTGTGCTCACGAAATTATTTTCCTTTTTTATCAGAGGAGTGCTTTTGAGTTGATTCTTTTTGCAAAAGATTAATAAAAAATTATTCACGTCATCCTAATTATTCAGAATTTTTGGAGTTACAGAAGTATTCGAAGTAGTCAGATTGCTACAGACTGTTCTGTTTTTGACAGATTCTGTTTTCTTTGCATTGTGTGCTTGTTTTGATGATTCTACAGTTTTCTTTTAAGAGTTTTTGCCATATAAAAGTTGAATACAGTATATATAATGCAAAAATAAAATATGAATGGGTTTGCAATAGTACTTATAGTAGTGGTTTGCTTTCTTATACTGACGGATCTCACAAAGGTTTTGTTGAGTTTTGTGTGATTGAAGTTTTCAAGTTTTTGGTGAGATTACGATGGATGAACAAATAAGGATTAGCAAAAGGATGAGCTTGTGGATACCCTAGGCACCCCAAGATAATATTCAAGAAGTAGCAAGCAACTAAGCTTGGGGATGCCCCCGAGTGGCATCCCCTCCTTCTTCTAACGACCATCGGTATTTTACTTGGAGCTATATTTTTATTCGTCACATATTATGAGTTTTGCTTGGAGTGTCTTGTATGATATGAGTCTTTGCTTGTTTTGCTTTGTGTTTTAAGTCTTGAATCCTTGCTGGAAACACCTTTTTGAGAGAGCCAAAAATTATGCTATGCTTGCTCCTATGCTTCACTTAAATTTTTAGAGCCATGGAATTGCTCTAGTGCTTCACTTATATCTTTTTGAGCACGGTGTTCTTAGTTATTTTTTAAGAAATTCTCTCATGTTTCACTTAGATTTATTTGGGATTTATTAAAATTCCGAAGAAATTCTCTCTTGCTTCACTTAGATTATTTTGAGAGAAAGAAATATTATGCTCATGTTCTTTACTTATATTTGTTTGAGTTTATTAAAAGAAACATATGAAATTAGTCCCAAAGTGATAGATATCCAAGAAGGATATAATAAAATCTTTCATGAATATCATTGGACAAAATAAACTTGGTTCTTAGTAATGGTTTTGAGATATGACGGTATGATATGTGAGTCATGTTGATGAGTAATTGTGATCCTACTTATGGTGCATTATCCGGCGTTACTTATGCTTAATGCTTGGGTACGAGATTTTTTGTTTCTTGGTTGGACGCTTCTCAATCTTTTCGCTAGCCTTCATTTTGCACTAAGTATGATCACTACTTGTGCATCCAAAATCCTTTAAACCGGTTTTCCCATATGAGTCCACTATACCTACCTATATGCAGTATTTTCCGTGTCGTTCTAAGCAAATTTGTATGTGCCATCTCTAATTTTCAAAATAAATTTCTCTTTTGTGTGCTCGTACCGCTCGCCAGGCAGTGAGGGGTGGCCGATGTTTTCCATGCTAGATGTGTTATTCTCACGATGAGTGCTTATTCACTTGTCATTGCATGAGAGTACGGCAAAGGTATTAGGGATGCCCAATCCCGAAATGAAAAAAATGAATTTACTTTATGTTATCAAATAATAAATTCCTTGGAAAGTGTTCGTATGGAGGGCACGGGTGGATACGGTTAGCCATGGAAAGTGAAAGTATGGTGGAAAAAGGAATAAAGTTTATTTTCTGTTTGGGAACCGCTTATGATATATCTAGCATGGAAAGTGTTGGGAGCTCTAAGTCATTTTCGTTGGTGGGAAAAGTATGCCTCCCAAAATGTTTTTATCTCTCAATTTTCACTTTGAGCTCTGGCACCTCTACAAATCCCTACTTCCATCTGCGAAGGGCCTTTCTTTTACTTTATGCAATTTTTATTTTGAACTTGAGTCTCCATCTTCTCTTATAAAGCACCAACTAAGGGGCACTATGATCGTATTTGAGCATTGGGTATAGCTAATATTCGAGTGTGTTTCATGAATGGATCAATGATTGAGCATAATGGGCTATGGATAACTTGCTTTAGCGTGGATATTTTGAAAGACATGGTTGCTTGTTGGTATGCTTGAGTATTAAAGTCTTCATGTCAAAACTAGTCTATTGCTTTGAACCATATAATAGTTCAAATGTCCATGCTACAAAGAAAAGAATATGTGATGAACATGTTAGGCAGCATTCCACATCAAAAATTCTGTTTTTATCATTTACCTACTTGAGGACGAGCAGGAATTAAGCTTGCAGATGCTGATATGTCTCCAATGTATCTATGATTTTTTATTGTTCCATGTTGTTATATTATCATTCTTTGATGTTTTACAATCATTTTATATCATTTTTTGGTACTAACATATTGACATAGTGCCCAGTGCCAGTTGTTGTTTTCTGCTTGTTTTTTACATCGCAGGAAATCAATACCAAACGGAGTCCAAGCGCAGCGAAACTTTTTGTGTATTTTTTTCGACCAGAAGACATCCAGTGGGCCGAAGAAGTACCGAAGAGGGAGCCTGAGGGGGCACAAGACACCATGGTGCACCTAGGGCCCCAAGCATGCCCAGGTGGGTTGTTCCCACCTCGGTGGCCTCTCGCACCGCCTCTTTGCTCTGTAAATACCCCAATATTCCAAAAACCCTAGGGGAGTCGACGAAAATCAATTCCAGCCGCCGCAAGTTCCAGAAACACCAGATCCAATCTAGACACCATCACAGAGGGGTTTATCATGTCCATTGGTGCCTCTCCGATGATGCGTGAGTAGTTCTTTGTAGACCTACGGGTCCATAGTTAGTAGCTAGATGGCTTCCTCTCTCTCTCTCTCTCTCTCTCTCTATCTCTTTCTTGATTCTTAATACAATGGTCTCTTGGAGATCCATATGATGTAAGTCTTTTTGCGGTGTGTTTGTTGGGATCCGATGAACTTTGTGTTTATGACCAGATCTATGTTTTAATCCATGAAAATTATTTGAGTCTTCTTTGATCTTTTATATGCATGATTGATTATAGCCTCGTATTTCTTCTCCGATATTTGGGTTTTGTTTGTCCAACTTGATCTATTTATCTTGCAATGGGAAGATGTGCTTTGTGATGGGTTCGATCTTACAGTGCTTGATCCCAGTGACAGAAGGGGAAATGACACGTATGTACCGTTGCTATTAGGGATAACAAGATGGGGTCTATTTCTACATAAATAGATCTTGTATACATCATGTCATCATTCTTATTGCATTACTCTGTTTTTCCATGAACTTAATACACTAGATGCATGTTGGATAGCGGTTGATGTGTGGAGTAATAGTAGTAGATGTAGGCAGGAGTCGGTCTACTAATCTTGGACGTGATGGCTATATAATGATCATTGCCTGGATATCTTCATGATTATTTGAAGTTCTATGAATTTCCCAACATAATTGTTTTCCCACCATTTGTTATTTTTCTTGAGAGAAGCCACTAGTGAAAACCTACGGCCCCCGGGTCTCTTCTTATCTTATTTGCCTTTGCGATCTATTTTCCTTTGCTTTTATTTTTAGTTCTATTAAACCAAAAAAACAAAAATATCTTCCTACACTTTATTTTATTTGTGATCTATTTATCCTATCTATTACAACTTTATCCCGTCTCTGTGCCAATTTATGGCGCCGTTGCCCGAAAGGGATTGACAACCCCTTTAACATGTCGGGTTGCGAGTATTTGTTATTTGTGTGCAGGAGCTGTTACGTTGTGTTGCGTGGTTCTCCTTCTGGTTCGATAACCCTGGTCTCATCACTGAGGGAAATACCTACCGTTGTTGTGCTGCATCATCCCTTCCTCTTTGGGGAAATACTGACGTAGTTCAAGCAAACATCAACTATTTATAGCCACAGCCTTCCCAGATGGGAAATGACCATTTTGGACACGAGGTCCAGCCAATGGCCAACCGACACGTTCACAACGGTCGGATTTTTGGAGCAATGGTAACATTAATTGAGGAACAAGTAATGCTAACTCCTTGGTCCGAGGAATATCTCTTGCAGCGAAGAAGATCACAGTCTCTTATTGGCAAGTATTTGCTCGGAGCACAAAGAGATTTCTCTCACATCTTTCATAGGATTTGGGTTTAGCATCAGAGAATCAAAGCTTCAAACGCTACACCCCTTTTAATAGTATGGTGCTCCTACGACTCATTGAAAGAAGAAGAAGAACAAAATAAATGCTACGTCTTCACTTCGTCTTCATTCTTCCTCGAGCGCAGTCATTTGCTTCGACCATGCACCAAACCAATTGCTTAGACTTCGGCAATTTTCAGGGGTCACTCTTGTTTGCTTTATCTTCGGTGATAAACTTCGCTGCCACATAGAGAGATTATCTTTGTTGTTTGCATCAAACTCCTCGATTCTTCAGGGACCTATTACTCTGTGTGCACTAGCAAACACATAAGTCCCATACTGTTTATGTCAACAAACTCCAAAACATAAGGGGCCTATCATTGCACCAACATACTAGATTGATCTACTTATATAGGACTAAGGGGTGGCAGCCAAGGGGGTGGAAGGGCGTCTCATGGCAGCCAAAACACAACCCTAGGTTTTACAAGGCCCATGGGCCCATGTGGAGGTGACACAACACCTTTTGACTTAGATTTTGACTTGGATTAGCAGTGTTGCATTGTTGTTGCTCTATCTCCGCGCTTGGAAGGAATTTGAAGGTGAATCCAATTGTGTTGAAAATAAAACGAGATAAGCTTTCCAACAATAGAAGATTCACCCATTTCGGAGTCCGGATGCAAAAGTTGTGTTGGTGCAATAATTTGCCTCCTTATGTTTTGGAGATTGTTGTTATAAACAGTAAGGGACTGATGTGTTTGCTAGTGCACACAGAGTAACAGGTCCCTAAAGTCATGTGGAGTTTCGTACAAACTCCGAAGATAATCTCCTATGAGGCGGAGAGGATTATCTCTGAGAATTATGCTGTCAAGAGTGATCGCCCGAAAATTGTTGACACAAAGCAATTAGTTCGGTGCCTGTCCGAAGAAATTGATTGCGGCCGAGAAGTTGAAGACGAGATGAAGACGTTGCATCTATTTCACTGTTCCTTCATTCTCCTTATTGAGTCATAGGATCACAATACTATTAAGAGGGGTATAATGTTCGAAGCTTTGATTCTCTGATGCTAAACCCAATCCTACATGAGTTGAGAGAGAAATCTCTTTGTGCTTCGAATTGGTACTCGCCAGCCAGAGATGTTCTTCTTCTTCTCTGCGAGAGATTTAATTCGGACCGAGGAGTTAACATTACTTGTTCCTCAAGTAATGTCACCGTTGCTTCCAAAATTTGACCATTGAGAACATGTAGGTTGACCATTGGCTGGACCATGTGTCCAAAATGGTCATTTCCCATCAGGGAAGGCTACAACTATAAATAGCCACCCCGCACATTGTTTGTTGGCAGCTGTGTGTAATTCTGAGAAGATTGTGTGAGCAACCATCTTTCCTGAGTGATTTGAGTTTAAAATCCATGGAGAGAAAAAACCAAAGCCGGAAAATTAGATAGTCGTTTAACATCACTCGAATCTAAGTCGAGTATGCTCCACCTATTTCTCTTGAGAGCTGCGAACTCTCTAGACGGTTAGGTGTCGATTTCTTCAAAGAGCAAGAGTGATTATGGTTCTAGAAGAAGAAATATGTAAAGGTTCGGAGATCACCTCAAGTATCTACCACGAGTGATTGCCATTTGTTGACGAACCAATTGTCGAGCAGAATAGGGCGAAACGAGTTTATCTTTTGTGTTAAATCACAACCCCTCCAACCAAACGTAGTCCTTTTGCAGAAGGGCAAACTGGTAATACCAAATACCTTGTCGCTATCGAGCATCACTGGTCACCTCTACTCCTCTTCATTACATTCACATAGTGTTGTATGATATGTTTCAATCATGTGATTTCTCTCTATGGATGTTTCTACTTTCCACTCGCTCACTATACACTGTTTTCATTCACTCTGCTACTGGGTTCCGTGAGTTTTGAAGTTTTCGAAAGAAATTTGAAAACTCCCATTCACCCCCCCCTCAGGTAGACATACTTCGTTCCTACAAGTTGTAAGCGGTTAACGTCAGGTATGTATGTGTAGTCTGAATCTGAGTCGAAAACATGATAGAGTTAGTCTCTAACTTCTGTTGGACCAAAAGTGACATGAGAGAACTTCTTGAACAACACATAATCGTCTCCTTTTCTTTTATCTTCACACGTGATTTTTACAAGTGTTTAATAATTTTGCAATTAGGCATGAAATAAAAATAGGTGAAGTATTTTTGTTTCGGATAACATAAATAAATCATTGCATAACTTTAGAAATCACCTCAAATATATACACGTGCGGAATATTTTTGGTTGTATTCAAGGTAGTCATGTCCTCATCACTTGCCCACACCAGATAGGAGGGTGACTAAGGGGAAGTTCCAGAATTTACAAGTTAAGCTCACAAAATGGCTATTTTCCTTTGATGCCCACCTGACACAAGCTGGGAAGCGGATTTTGATTAAGCCTGTTGACAAGCTATCCCAACCTATATTATGAGTGTGTTCAAAATTCCTTTGGGGGTAGGCGATGATCTAAACTATATGGTTAGAAACTTTTATTAGGGTGTGGAAAAATGAAAATGAAAACCCATTGGTATGCATGAGACAAAATGACAAGGTCAAAACAATAAGGTGGGCTTAGGGTTAAGGATTTCAGTCTCTTCAATCAAGCGTTGTTGGCATGACAGGCTTGAGGCTGGAAGACCATTTGGTCGTGTCCTTCCCCCTCACTCCTTCCCTGAAAGTCCTTTCTTTTACATGGAGGTTGGCGACGAACTCCCGGCGAGATGATGTATCGAAAACATAATGAATCTGGAGGTTCAGGCCACCTGTCTCGTCTGCCATTTGGAGGATGAGCATAACTTACACGTGTACTTTGAGTGGGATTTGCCAGACATTACAAGCGTCCGACCTGCTCGTGACTGGTTCATCAATCCTGGGCTGCGACCTTGATGAGACTATGCAAACTTGGCTATCATGCTCCTCTGGAGGATGTGGCTCGTCAGAAATGAAGTTGACCATGTGATGTCGATGCCCCGTGTGGATGTTTCTGTCGGGTTCTTGTCCAGCTATTTAGATAAGCTAACTTCGTTGGCGGCCGATCCTAACGTTGATCATGTGAAAGGAAAGACTGTTCTTTGTTCTTGTTCACCACGCATTCATGTTGCATGCAAAAATAGCAGCCCCTCTGACAACATGTCGTGGTTCTCTCCGGTTTCGTGCGTACAAAGTTGAACATTGACAGCAGTGCGGGTGCTGATATGATTTTGAGGGATCATGAAGGTGTTATAATTTCAGCCCCTACCGGCATCTTCACACATCCGATGATATTTTGTAATCGAAATGTATGGTCATCAAGGAGGGAGTTTCTTTGGCTTTCCAGTGGAGCACCTTACTGGTAGATGTTGAATCGGTTTGTCTAGAAGCGATGGTGACTGTAAAGAGTAGTGATAGCAACAAATCAAAACATGCTTTTATGGCCAGGGAGATAAATGATAGTATGTGGAAACGAAATTCTTATATTACATGATGCTAGCCACTTTATGGCCAACTTTGGTAGGTCCTATGGCTGAACAACTCTTCGGCTTAGTTCTTGTCCAGAGGAGGTTTTGTACATTATTAAGCTATAAATTTTGAACAATTCCAAAATAAAAATCAAAACTTTGAGAGGAGTACAAGAATTTATTTCGCAAAAAAGAACCCATTACGTTTTTTTAATTGAAAAACATTTACGTTTTACTCCAGCAAAAAAAATCTGCCTTGCCGGTGGAGAAACGTCTCTTAAAATCGACTCGTTGGACACGCACCGAGCCTGCTCCAGTCTGTTCGACCGGAGCGCCGCCTGCCTCTGTTCCTCCCGCGCAGCGACCCGGCGGCCGGCGACCAAGGCGGTGCCCGCGGCGAGGTGAGTTCCCCATTCTAATTCAATTCTCTTCTTCCTTGTGAACTCTTGGCCGGCTCAATATCTTAAACCATAGGTCTTCGCAGCCTAGGGTTCGGCTTCACTCTTCTCCTCTCCGCATCTCGGTCTTCACCCAGGCGCGTCGGCGGCGCCATCCCGCCCGTCAGCTCTCGACACAGAAAACGCCGCAGGTAGCACCCCTATCCCCCTTGCTTCATCCGATGATACGTGGAGCTTGTTCTTGTGGTGAGAGAAGTTTAAATTGAGGGGCAGATGGCGGTGGCGGACGAGTGGCGTTGCGGGGCGTTGAGCGCCGAGGCATGGGATGGTGAAGATCTACACTATAAGACTACTGATAGTAGTTTATATTCAGAGAGAATTGGGGCTCCCAGACGCCCTCTGACCTCTGTTGAAGCCTGCCCTGACTGTTCATATCAGCGGGCACTACAGGATTTGTTTTTGTTCTTGGGGCTATTTGAGTGCATCCCTTTACTGACTGCAGGCATCTTCTTCATGTGTAGAATACACATGGAAGGCAGCGTGACAGCGCATTTTAATATTCCATGGCTTCTGTGATTCATTCATGGTTACCTATCCTAGTGCTTTTCAGCTGAGATGAAAACTTTAATCTGTTCCATAAGCATGTGGTAGAATCGGATCAAACACCTTTTGTAACTTGCAAATAATCCTTGTAGTTGACATATGCCTGAGGACAAACCTTTTGACCTTGTTCGGCTAATCCCTTCTCCTCCGGGATCTTGGCCTAGACCCCGTTGATCTAGTTCTGTCCTTGGCAACGGAGCATTATTTAGATGGTACTCCCTCCATCCCATACTACAAGGTCTTATTACATCCAATATGCCTTGTATTATGGGACGGAGGGAGTAACATAAAGTTCTGGATCGACCTTTCATCGTTGCGGGGCATTTTGGTTACAGTTCAGGATAGAGTTCAGTTCAGGATACTCAATTTCTTCCTGCTCGTATAATCGCCTCTGTGTAATGTAGCACAGTACTATGCACAACGATACTTCAGCACCAAGCTCAGCACCTAACTTACCTGAGTGTTGGCTCAGGATTTTTTTTTAAATTTTCGTGTAGTCCTGCCAAATATTATGTAATACTCAAGATTAGTTGTATTTGAATGCCTTCAACTGTATTGGTAGAGGTTGATAGTTTGATGATTTTTGTGATAATCTTGGGTTATACTGCTATAGCACTTTGTTGGTTATATAATTCATATTCTTTGCGGTTTCATGTACCTTTTTTTCTGTGCCATTGCAGCTCTAATTTGATTGTTTGTTATAATCCAGATTATGGGAGTAGGATTACCCATCTGGTAACTGGCACCTAGGTTTTTCTACTAGTTTGTGTCTTAACATGTTACATGTGTAGTCCTGTACTAGAACTCTAGAAGTCAATCATGAGCATCCTATCACATGCTTGTAAGCCCAATTCACAATGACCATTCCAGCTATTTTCCGAGTTTCTTTGTTGGCTCCAGGAGTTGTAGACTTGTAATCTTAGGTGCAGAGACTCTGTATCCTCGTTGAACATAAGGTTACTTTCTGCCCGGAAGGTTTCATAACTTGTGACCTTGGTTTAGTGCCCTGCCTCAGTGATAATTTACTCTCATTGTGTCAAACAAAATTCCTTTGAAGTTATAAGCTTTGTTGTTATTACAAGCATGTGAGCAAGTATTCATTCCCAGCTTGTTTGCAAGAATCCTGAGTATAGTTTTCAGCTGCTAGTTTTGTTCCCAGCTTGTTTGTTTACAAGAATCCTGAGTATAGTTTTCAGCTGCTCGTTTTGTTGCCTTTTTGTGTGGTGAGGACTTAATGCAACTGCCATTTGACTATGAACTATCAAGCTTGTTACAAGCTTCAGATGCCTTTTGTGTAGCGCAATAATCTTTTTCTCTTTGTTATTTTTTCCTTTGCTAGTGGACATATAATTAGGGTACGACAGCAGATCATTATTGAATAATTGATTGCACCCTACTTCTGAACTGTAGTCTTTTCTATTACAGGAAACAATCTGAATCAAGGCAAGGATTGGCGTGATGTCTTTCCTGAGGCTGTTACCTCAAAGGTTGCCCCAATTTGTTAGGTACTCGCACATCTCACCTTTAAAATTTGAGCGCGCCTGTGCTATATCATAAATATTTCCACTATTATGGTGGAAAGGATTTCTGCTTTAATTTGCTTTTTTGACTATGACACACAGGCAGGTGGAGCGAGATGTCGAGACTGTAATCAATGTTCTGCAGCCAGGTCCAATAGGAATTGTGGAGCATAAGTTCACTGATGCAGAGATCCGCGAGGCGCAAGTCACTGTAAGGAGTGCCGTTGAGAAATGGCGAAGGAACAGTGCTCTGGAGCGAAATCTTGGCACTGGTTCTTTTCATAAATCGAAGTAGCGCGCTACGTCATGACTTAGTGCAGCACCAATACTGAAAATAAAAGTGTGCCATGGTTGCAACTGTTGGTCTTGGTGTAGTTAATGTGTTTTCTCTGTCAGTGAACCAATGCAATTGATCATGATCCTCCTCGATGTTCTATTATCGGCAAAAGTACACTCTGCTCAAGTTTCTGAAATTATTCTTCTAAACTTTGGTGTTCTAAAAAATATCTCCTCAAAGTATGCTTTGCAGCACTGTGGATTAAATGGTCAAAAATTGAGTTGCCTCGAGTCGGATGTATGATTAGTTTGCAAAGGGTTACCAATTGCCGTACATCTCTGTAACAGAAGGTGGTTTAGTGTGTCAGGGAACCGTTTGAACCTGTTTCTATCACTGTTGAATTCCTTTTTTTTTAATCGAGTTTGCTGTTTCGTCACAAGAGAATAAAAAAATGCAATGTACTCCCTCCGTTCCTAAATATTTGTCATTCTAGACATCTCAACAAGTGACTACATACGGAGAAAAATGAATGAATCTACACTCTAAAATATGTCTATATACATCTCCTCAACAAGAGTCCATTTGAAATCTCTAGAAAGACAAATATTTTAGGAATGGAGAGTCTATTTGAAATCTCTAGAAAGACAAATATTTTAGGAACGGAGGGAGTAGATAATAAAGCAATTTCACGAGCTATCCCCTCAATTTTTGTTTTGTTTGTATCTCTCATCAACCCATTTCGTTCTCATTATAGCATAAGTTTAAAAAAAAACATAACATAGCGCCTAGCTTGAATTTTGCCAGCTTGAAGTTTGCATCTAAGATCTTGTATTTTAGTTTTACGTTTCTGTATCAACATGAACTGTTGGGAAGCAACTTTGCATCCTGTCTATTTATTTGGTATTCATAATTTGCACGATGTCTATTGCCAGAGAACCTGGAATAGCTCAGATGGCTAGAGCGTGTGGCTGTTAACCACAAGGTCGGAGGTTCGAGCCCTCCTTCTAGCGTTTTTTTAATTCTCAGTACCTCCATTTTTTTATATCTAAACATGCCATTACGTTTTTGCTTTTGCATTACACATTGCCACTGCCTCCTTATCGCGGCTTCATTTTTTTCCAGCCCTACTAGGGGGTTAAAAAAAAAACTCAAATCCATTTTTTTTTATATCTAAACATGCCATTATGTTTTTGCTTTTGCATTACACATTGCCACTGCCTCCTTCTAGCGTTTTTTTTAATTCTCAGTACCTCCATTTTTATATATCTAAACATGCCATTACGT
>NC_041381.1:455499248-455509661 GCF_002162155.2 Triticum dicoccoides | reverse complement strand
TTGCTTTTGCATTACACATTGCCACTGCCTCCTTATAGCGGCTCCATTTTTTTCCAGCCCTCCTAGCGGGGTTTAAAAAAAAAATCTCAAAACCATTTTTTTATATCTAAACATGTCATTACGTTTTTGCTTTTGCATTACACATTGCCACTGCCTCCTTATAGCGGCTCCATTTTTTCCAGCCCTCCTAGCGGGTTTTTTTTTAAAAAAAAATCTCAATATATAAACACGAGTTTGCTCATTACTTTTGCATTAGACATTATCGCAGGACCATGCCACTGAAGTATAAGCCAAATTGTAGTTGTATATCATTTTTTCACAACATACTCCCTTCGTCAAAGTTAAGACACTTATTTTGGACCCTCGCGCCGCCGCCGCCCGGCCCGCGCATCGCGGCCGCCGCCGGATCCCCGCGCTGCCGCCTCCTCGCCTCCGCCGCCGCCGGTGACGTCTCCGTTGGCCGCGCCCGTGCCTCGGCCCCGCGCCCCTCCAACTCCGGCCGCCGCCCTCGCCGGAGGCCTCGCCGGAGCCATCGTCGTCGGACCCACCGGATCTGGACGAGATCCACCAGCCCCGCCTTCCAAACGCCCGCGCCCGACTCGGATCTCTCCGTCCCGCACGACCGCGTCCAGTTTCGGAGGTTGAAATTCCACTAAGTCCCTGAGTATTTTGACATTATCATGCCATGTTCATCGCATCATAACTCCATGCATACTGCTCCGTTTTGTGCGTGTAATATGTCAAATTGTTCGTCTTAACGAATACTTCATTTCATTCTATTGCATCATGTTCATTTGAGCTTACCTTGATGCATGAATCATCATTGCAAGAGTGCTATATGATGTTGTCTGCTGTCTGTTAACAGAACATGCTCATTTGTCATTTTTTGTCATGGTTGATGTGTGCATCTTATGAGGTTGATGTCTACATGTGTTTTGAACTATGCCATGTCTTGTTTACAGAGGTGCTTACCATGTATTTTTGTGATCAATATGGTGACTAGCACAAGCATGTAAACTAGGCTTCATGATATTGCTGATTTTAGTCCCTGTTCTGCTGTTATTTTAATGCCATGTAAACATGTTGCTATAGAGAGATCCATGCATATTTTGAGATACTTCAGTAAGGATGTTTTGAACATATGGTTATGCTCTATCCATTCATGCCCCTGTTTGCAATTATGGAGTAGTCTAGCATGTCATTTTCGTGCTCTACTTTTGCTACAAAATGTTTCCTAGCAGATTGTTTAGATGTTATTCAATTTTGCCAAGGTTGTTGTAGTTGATCCTTGCATGCTATGAACTTGTTATTGCCTTGGTTAGCTTCATAAACATGTCTTATTACTGTTGGTTGCCTTGCTATGCCATGTATTGCTCTGTGGTGAGCTGTACAAGCTCACCAACATGCCTACTTATCGTTGTTCCTACCATGTTTGCATCTGTCATATAACTTGCTATGTTTACATGGGTGCCATCATATTTTCTGTTCCTTTTTGGATCATGGTCAGTAAAGGACTTTTGTTCTATGCAATTAGTAGATTCATTCCATGCCTTTGTTTGCCATGTTAAGTTCCGGTAACATGTTGTTTGATAGCTCTAAACATTGCAACCTAATGTTATTTTCTGCAAAGTCTGAACTGTTATTATTTGCAATCTTGCCATGTGTGTTTGAGCATGTTCTAGTGATTTCTGGAGATAGCTCAGTGTTCATGTTTTATTATGCTTTACCTGTACATCATGCCCATGCCTTTTGTTTTCATGTTGAGATGTTGTAGCATGTTGTTTTGGTGCTTGCAAGATGCCTAGTTGCTGTTTTGGACAGATTGTTGCTATAACTTGTATAGAGTGTATGTGTGGAACCGTTGCTCCGTTTTAAGTGAGCTCTATATGAAACTTGCTTGATTTTGCATGTAGTTTCATATTATCATGTTACATCCTTGTTTTGAGGTGTTTGCTTGATGTTTGGGTGCATTTTGCATCAATGCCATGTTTAACTTATTTTGCTCATATCTTTTAGGCCGTAGCTCCGAACTAAATGAACTTTATATGTAACTTGACTAGAATCTCGTGTAGATCATCTTGGTGCATCTTAATTTGCTGTTTAACAACTTGAACATAAGGTTTATTCAGATCTGGACCAATTTCTAAACTTGCATATGAGGACTTACCGGAATTGTTATATGTTGTTCCCGGCCTCATTTAAACTTGCCTTGATGTGTTGCTCTTGTTTGCATCATCTCTTGCCATGAGTAGCTTCATGTAGTCCTGTCTTGCATCATGCTTGTATTGTGCATCATGCCTTGTTCATGTGTGGTGTGTTTACCGTGTTGTGTGCTTCTCTTGATAGTTCCCGTTTCGTTGCGATCGTGAGGATTCGTTCGTCTACGCTTGGTTCGTCTTCGTGGTTTCATCTTCTTCATGGACTCGTTCTTCTTCCTAGCGGGATTTCAGGCAAGATGACCACTACCCTGTATCTCACTACTATCTTTGCTATGCTAATTGCTTCGTTCTATCGCTTTGCTGTGCTACCTATCACATGTTCTTCAAACCTCCCAAATTGCCATGAACCTCTAACCTTTGACATCCTTCCTAGCAAACCATTGTTTGGCTATGTTACCGCTTTTGCTCAGCCCCTCTTATAGCGTTGCTAGTTGCAGGTGAAGTTGAAGATTGCTCCATGGTGGACAGGATTTTGGTTGGGATATCACAATATCTCTTATATTATTATTAATGCATCTATATACTTGGTAAAGGGTGGAAGGCTTGGCCTTATGCCTGGTGTTTTGTTCCACTCTTGCCGCCCTAGTTTCCGTCATACCGGTGTTATGTTCCCGGATTTTGCGTTCCTTACGCGGTTGGGTGATTTATGGGACCCCCTTGACAGTTTGCTTTGAATAAAACTCCTCCAGCAAGGCCCAACATTGGTTTTACCATTTGCCTCACCACCACCTACTTTTCCCTTGGGAGTCGCTCTCTCGAGGGCCATCTTTATTTTAGCCCCCCAGGGCCAGTGCTTGACTAAGTGTTGGTCCGAACCAGAGCCACTTGCAATGCCACCTCGGGGAAACTCGAGGTCTGGTTTTAGTTGTACGTAGTGTTAATCCGGTGTTGCCCTGAGAATGAGATATGTGCAGCTCCTATCGGGATTGTCGGCATCGGGCGGTCTTGCTGGTCTTGTTTTACCATTGTCGAAATGTCTTGTAAACCGGGATTTCGAGTCTGATCGGGTCTTCCTGGGAGAAGGTATATCCTTCGTTGATCGCGAGAGCTTATCATGGGCTAAGTTGGGACACCCCTGCAGGGTTTAAACTTTTGAAAGCCGTGCCTGCGGTTATAGGCAGATGGGAATTTGTTAATGTCCGGTTGTAGATAACTTGACACCAGATCCGAATTAAAACGCATCAACCGCGTGTGTAGCCGTGATGGTCTCTTTTCGGCGGAGTCCGGGAAGTGAACACGGTTTTGGGTTATGTTTGACGTAAGTAGGAGTTCAGGATCACTTCTTGATCATTGCTAGCTCCATGACCGTTCCTTTTGCTCTCTTCTCGCTCTTATTTGCGTATGTTAGCCACCATATCATGCTTAGTCGCTGCTGCAACCTCGCCACTTTACCCCTTCCTTTCCCATTAAGCTTTGCTAGTCTTGATACCCATGGTAATGGGATTGCTGAGTCCTCGTGGCTCACAGATTACTACAACAACAGTTGCAGGTACAGGTTATGCGATGTTCATGACGCGAGAGCGATGTTTGCTTGTGTTGGAGTTCTTCTTCTGCTTCTTCTTCGATCAGGGGATAGGTTCCAGTTCGGCAGCCTGGGCTAGCAGGGTGGATGTCGTTTGAGTTTCTGTTTGTGTTTCGTCCGTAATCGGATGATGCTCTTATGTATTGTGATGATGTATTCATGTGGCATTGTATGCCTTATGTACGTATCCCCGTCTATTTATGTAATGTTGATGTAATGATATCCACCTTGCAAAAGCGTTTCAATATGCGGTTCTATCCTTGGTGGGACCTTCGAGTCTCTTTAGGATAGTATCGCATATTGGGCGTGACAATAGAAGTGCTTTCGTCAAGGGTGTCCGACACGTGGCATCCACCGTAACGGAACATCGTTAAGCTATCGGGTCCGGTTTTGGATCCGATAACCCGTTAACAGCCCCGACCAATGGGGATTTTCCACGTGTAAAATCATCATTGGCTGGAGGAAACACGTGTCTGCTCACCGTTGGGACAGATGTCATCCACTCATTGGACCGAAGGCGCCTATGATACGTCAACACATGGCACGGACCAACAGAGGTCATTCCTGTGAAAAAGGCCGGCTCGTTTGACTTGGTCAAAAGGTGGCGGGACGGCCCACGAAAAGCCTGTTAACGACATGTTCGCATATAGCCCATTTACAGCCCGCTAACCCATGGCCCATTACAATCTATCCAAATTAGGCCTAGTAGCGTCATCTGGGCCGTCCAATATGATTCCAGCCCGTTTTAACTTCCGGCCCATGTATGGCCCATGACGTCTTTTGGCCCATATGAGGCCCTTTATAACTCTTGGCCCATTAACGGCCCATGGTGAAACTGGGTCGTAATGAATAGTGTATCACTTTATACCCATTAACGACACATGGTGAAACTAGCTCGTAATGAAGAGTGTATCACTTTATACCCATTAACGACCCAGTATTCTGTTGGGCCGTTTCCAGCCGATGTTATCTTTCGGCCTTCTCAGGGCCCATTTATTCTTGGGCTCATTTCCAGCATTTACTTACGGCCCGTTAGTGCCATTTTCTGCTTGTGGGCCAAATTCAGCCCGTGGTTACAGTCGGCCCGTCAATACGTTGGGCCGTTTTCATAGCGTCATCAAATACGGCCAATTAACGACGGCCCGTTATGGTCGGCCCATGAACGGATGATTCCAACTCTAGCCCGTTTACGGCCATAATGCGGTCTGTTATTGGCCCATGTTTGGCCAACCGATCATACGGCCCGTAGAAGGCCCATTGATGATACGACCCGTAGAAGGCCCATTGTGTCTACGGCCCGTAGAAGGCCCATTGTTTCTACGGCCCTTCGAAGGCCCATTGTTTATACGGCCCGTAGGAGGCCCGTGGTAACTACAGTAAATATGTAGCCCATGGTTATTGTGGCCTAGTTTTAAAAAATAGGTTATTGCAGCCACTAGCAAACCGTGGAAAAATAACTGCACTGACTACAAACAAACAAATCAACAAGACAATAAGGAAATAAATAAGCAAGCAACTTATGCTAGTCTATCACGGCTATTACACATATTACATCCACTGGGCACCAAAGTTAGCCACCAATGCAAATATAGGGAACAAAGCAGCATATAAATGCCATAGCAAAACAAGTCCATAACTGAAACCACTTCAGAAGAGCTCAAGAAACAATATCCTGGGTACCCATAATGCTGGCAAGATGCTTAGCAAGCTTATTAACTTTCTCTTGTTTGGCGCTTAAATCCTCCAGCACTAGCTGTTGCACCAGAAAGTATGCATCTGAATTTTGCAAGGACTTCCTCAGTCCTTCGGCTTCCTGTCGCATAACATCTGATCGATGTCTTTCAACTTGAAGTTGAGACTCAAGAAACCGAACTGATTCAGGCAGCGAGTTTGAAGAGTTGGTGCCAGCAGTAGTAGCTAGTAACTCGAACACTACATCAAGACAGGACTTTGTGGTTGTCTCAATGTCTTCAATATAGTTTTTGTCAGCTTTCTTGTGAGACCAACAGGGATGTCTCACTATGTTGAACCTTATCTACATTACTTCCTTTACCATTGCATAACGGGGTGCTCTTCTCCAATATTTTATCCATGTTCTAAAAGAGAAACAAACAAGCACATCATAGGTTTACAATGTAGTATATGAAACTCATTTTGGTAAACCAGTTCAGTAGTAAGGTGGACAGGATAACAACATGAAACAAACATATATCTATGTAGTATGGTCACTGTATGGTCTATATCATTCTAGTTTATGTTGCCAAATCAGGGTAGATACAGTTCAAATCATATCTATTTAAGACAAAACAGCATAGACAGAATATAAGTGTGGGAAACTACACAGCAATAACAACACTTGTAATGTGCATGGCATGAGAGCACAACTATTTAATCAATTGATACTTAAATCAACATAGAGCAAGTTACAACAACAAACACGTTAAAGAAACAGGTTTAAAACATACCTGTTGCACCATTGGAGTTTCAATTGCATCCTTTAAATTTGAAATTAGTTGGTATGAGTAAATACAGTGATGCAAGAGCAAAGTAGTATGAACCATAGCTACAGAACCTGACCTGAGAACAATTCTTCTTCTGCTTTAAGCATTGACTTGGGGTTCGGAGTGGTGGTCCTCATGCTTTGGGCACTACAGTTGCCTTACTAACTGCGCGTGTTTGGGTGCTCTGTGGTGGAGATGGTGTTGTGTCAACGGGAACTGGGTTACTATCTGCTGGGGTTGGGGTTAGAAGGGGTGTAGCTGGTTCTCTGTCCAACTGGGTAGGGGTACAATCTATGTGAGTCTGGGTTATGTTTGGTGGGGCTGGGTCTTGGGCAAGTACAATCGTGGTTCTATCTGCATCGACAAGTAGCACGATCTCTTCGGAAGACCATGTTTTTACTCCAACAGATACTGCCGTCACCCCCTCCAATTGAAATGGCTGATAAACAAGAAAAGTAATTGAATGTACAAACATTGTAAGATAGACAGGTGCAATGGATAGTAGGGAAGAAAACAGGGCATGAAATAATTCGCATTTATGTTGTCTAACCAAACAGAATAGCAGGACATAATTTCACATATATTATGGCTAATTAAACAGGATAGCATGACACAATTTCACATGTATGATGGCTAACTAAACAGGATAGAATGCCATACTTCAAAATATGATGACTATGTAAACAAGATGACATGATATAACTATACAATGTGTCTATTAAAGTGGTTGGCATGCCATAAATCACAAACATGCCGTCGATGGAAACAAGATGGCATGATATAATTCACAGATAGAATGACATAATTCAAAATATGATGACTATGTAAACAAGATGAGATGATATAACTATATTATGTCTTTAGAAAATGGGTTGGCATGCCATAATTCAGATACATGCTGTCTATGTAGACATCATGGCATGATATAATTCAAATATATAATTTATATACTAAGGAAGTGAGCAGAGGGCAATCGCATATATGATGTGTCAACTAAGGAGATGGCATTCAATATTGTGTATATGATGTAAAAACTAAGCATTGCAATACAACATATGCATGATATGAGTAATATAACCCTGGAGTAATATAACCCTGCCAAGTTTGAGCATACACCTCAGGGGTATAATAGGACTGGTCATCTGCCTCTGAATCCTCCTCTAAAAACAACTATATCTGCTTCAGGAGGTAGCATTGTCTACTCTGAAGACCTTGTTTTCACTCCAGATTTCTCCATCACCAATTCAAATGGCTGATGCACAGGAAGAGCAGTTGAATATACAAACATTGTCGACAAAAGCAATGAGAAATACAAAAAAGGATGACATGATATAATTCACATATATGACGCTTGGCTAAACAGCATGGCATTGCATAATTCACATACATAATGCCTTGCAACAAGATAGCATTGCATAATTCACATATATAATGTCTTGCAACAAGATGACATTGCATAATTCACATATATGGTAATTAGAAACTAAACAGGTGGCATTCACACAAATCATGTCTAAACTAAGCAAATGACATAGCGATGCAAGATACCATACGCATGATATGAGCAACATAATCCTACCAAGTTAGAGCATGCACCTCGGGGGGGGGGGATAGGACTGGTCATCTATCTCCGAATCCTCCTCCCAGGAGCTATCCGTAACCAGCAAGACATGCGCTTCGTCAGATAGCATTGTCTACTTTGAAGACCTTGTTTCCACTCCAGATTTTTCCATGACCGTGCCGAATGGCTGATGCACAGGAAGAGTAATTGAATGTACTAAAATTGTTGACAAATTAACACGTAATAAAAAATGATGGCATGATATAATTCACATATAGGATGACAGGCTAACCAGGGTGGCATTGCAAAATTCACATATATGATGCTTGGCTAAAGAAGATGGCATTGCATGATTCACATATATGATAAAGAAACTAAACAGATGGCATTGACACAAAGCATGTCTAAACTAAGCAGATGACATCTTTGATGTATACAGTAAGTAATGCAAGGGACCATATGCATGATATTACCAACATCAGCATGCCAAGTGAGAGCGAAGACCTCATGGGGTAAATAGGAGTGGTCTTCTCCTTCTGAATCCCCCTCGGAACAATTATATTCCTCTTGATTATGATCCGAAATGGGTGGAGGGGGACTGCCTTTGCGCCCACCACGGAGCAACGTCTGCATGAAATTTTATTGCCACACAAGGCTCGTCTCTTTTGCTCTACATGTTCAGTTCCATTGTGTACAATAACTGACATGCATAGGAATAAAACATAGTGAGATTATGTAAGGAGTGCATGCACAAATCCAGAGTGATGGTAGCAAACTATGGATAGACCCAAAACCAATGATAGCAGGCAGATAATAGCTTTAGTTAAAAAATACAGATAATGGTTCCTTTAATGTTTGTTTGCACCCAACATGAAACTCATAGTAGACACCCAAGATTAACCAGATAGTAGACAAATAGTACTGATTGCTGCCCCAATATGTACCCCACAACCATTTAAAAACTCAAGTTTCAGCATTAGTTTGGACCTGACTCGGAGTCTAATAGGTGAACACGATGATAAAGTAGCATGTCATCATATTAAGCAATGCATAACATAAGCAGACACGGAAGAGTGCAGCCTCTCTTGCATACCCATGTAGTCCTCAAGGTCATCTGCTCAGTTGATGATGGTAATGCAGTTATCATGGCTGCCGGCGGCGAGGAAGAAGATCTGAGGCGGCGAAAGACAGTCTGGAGAGCGGATCTCTGCTGTGGTGAACCCTTCCGTCGTTGGAGCAGCTGAGCTGGGGTGGAACACAGCGCCGTAGGAGCAGGACAAACCACACAAGGTTTTCTTTGACACATATCTGTAACAGAAGTAATTGTGTAAGGGCTTGTTTGAATTTGAGGATTCCAACAATGCAGATAGGAAATAGATAGGAATAGGATAGGAATGCACGTGCAAAATAGAGAATTTAAAAACACAGGATTTCTGCCAATCTGGGTGTTCGATTCACAAGAATTGGAAGATCACAAGATACAAAGAAGCATGGTGAGATTAAGTCAAACCACAAGAAAATGTACGGTTATAATGCTATTATGCTACTATCTCTTAGTCTTGTACTTCATGAATAGGAATTTGAAAAGGAGGACAAGTGGAAATTAAAATTCCTACGATTTTTCTTTCAAGGAGACACTAAAGGAACAAATCCTACAGTTTTCCTTTGCTCCATTCCTTTGAACCAAATTCATGAATAGTAGTACCATAGGAAACTTTCCAATTCCTATGTTTTTCTTTCACTTTTCCTTTCAAGCACTGGCGATTTTAGTAGGCAGGCTTGAGCAAGGAAAAGTCTACACTAAAAAAATGTTTTTGTGCTACTTCTGTTACTTTGGACCCATGCCACTGCCCTACTAGCTCAACTCCCAGGCCCATCGACAAATGCACAACTCAAACGCGCAGAGATAAATAATGGTGGCGTTTAAGAGAGTCCGTCACAGATAGCTAAGTTGCCTGGTACCTCACTGCTTGTCATATAGTAGGATAAAATAATCGTATTTCACGTTACTACGTGTGCTCGGTGGACAATATATATAACATGTAGAGTAAAAAAGAGATGTAACAAGTGTACAACCTCTTCGGCGAAGCCATGTTGATCTCAGCGTGATTGGGTTGGCCGGTGAGGATGCTCCGGCTGACTTGGCTGTCGGAGAAGGGGAAGAAGATCTTAGGCGTCTGGAGATGGAGCCCGAGGTACTGCTCCGCTGTGATGGAGGGTTTCGTCATTGGAGCAGCTCCGGTGAGTTGTACGACGCCGAGGCTGAAGCAGGACAAGAGAGACAACATTAACCTGAGTGGAATTCTAATAACATTTCCAATAGATGACGTAAAATACATAACCACAAAGTGCTAGATGTAAAATACAACAGCCGCTCATCTATGAACTTAACTGTCGAAACTAAATTTAACTGTCGAAACTGAACTTAACTGTCGAAACTAAATTTTGCCGTCGAAACTAAATTTTACTATCGAAACTGAACGCACTAGAGGTGAGGCTACACGTCAGTCGACTGACTTTTTCATCTCTGGTCAGTCGATTTTACAGCCGTTGGATACGAAATCAAGGGCTTGTAGTTCATCTTCAACCTCCATCCCCCTCAGCCGCCAG